>NW_015555709.1:457763-472025 GCF_001515605.1 Sinocyclocheilus anshuiensis
AGAGAGAGAGAGAGCAGTGTGATTAGAGGCAGCTGGTCAGGATGACCTACTTCATCTGGAATTTACACTGGGAAACATGACAGGAACGACGTACAGTATCTCCAAGTTCCATGCTCTCTTCCTCTCGGTCTTGGAACGCGAGGATGGCTGGGTCTCTTGAAAAACCCTGATGAATCAATATCCCCACCTCCTGATAAACATGCTCACCAGTGTTACAGAATGGACCTGCAGAGCCAAGCTGTTCAAACACACACACAAACACAACAACAGCAACATTCAGTTATTGAGACCTGGCTGGACAATGTGTTCCACTTGTGCTCCAGTGTTTTTTGGACAACGGTAGTAGTAACAACAAAGCATAAAAATCTCTCAGTGTACAGTTCTAATATCCATTTGTGCAAGGCAAGGCCATATTATTTAAGTATCCTTTCTTAAGTTTTACAGTGTACCTTAGTTTTGGCACACACTTTTGCTTTTAGTGTTGAGATGGAAAGCTTTTACAACTAATGCATTTGCTTATTTCTTTTAATAAGTAAGTAGAGACACTACCATTCATTTTGCACAAACAGACGTGCACATAGTGTCTTCTCTCTGATCTCAATGGGGCGATGTGCATCTTTGGTCTCTCTGAGAGAAAAAATAGACAGGACACAACAGTCACCAAAATAAACCCTGCTCATGTGCAAAGTCTACCAGTATGTAATGACTTTTGAGGCCTTTCTATAGTATTTAATTTCAGTTGTAAAGTTTTTGCGAGTTATTTGTCATTTCAAATTTTCGTGGTTACTGAAATGGTGTTTGAAAATCTGTATATATATATATATATATATATATATATAAAACTTTTTTTTTTTCCACTTTCTTTGGGGGTTCCAGTCTTAACTGGAATTCACATAATTCACATTTTTCCGGACCAGGATTGTCACTAGTAAAGGACTTTGGAGAGTTTGGAGTTAGGAATAGCATACTAGCGTACAACTCTGTCAAGAGTAGTATGTTAGTAATGTAGTATGCTATACTAGAAAGAGTAATGCTTGTCCTATTCGAAATTGGTGCCATCAGCCTTGTCAGAATGACCCCAAAAACTGCAACCTGTTTACACTGAAATTAACTAAATTTGCAGTTCCTTTTAGTTTGCAAACTGACCTCTAGCTCCAAAAGAAAAACGTCAGCAACATGTACTTTTGTGCATTCGTTGAGGAAATGTTTAGACATGTTTAAAAATGAACTTCAGTGCTGGTTATGGCAAATAGCCTCACCAGCTTCCTGCAACAACCTGCTTTCCCTTCCTGCCTGTTTTTTTAGGGACCTTCTATAAAAAGCTTTAGGAATTGTAGCAAAATTCCCTTTTTTAATCTATGTACCCAAGTATTGATACATGTATTTTCCACATAATAGGCCAGATAATTATTATATAACTACTGGTCAGATGGCTTTCCTGTCTCAAAGGCTTTCATGGAAATAGACCTTAAAATTACATTGGCAATCAATGTAATCTTTTAACCAGGTGCACATTGATTTACCAGCACCAGACAAACATTAGTCGTAAGACGAGAGGTAAAACAGTTGTGATCAAAGGTTCTGTCATCATAAAACCGCTGAAAATGAGGAACTAACTGTGGCCGAAAAACAGGATAGAGTCTAATTTAGATAGTCTTCTGTTTAAATGCCTCACAACAACCTCCATGGCTGGTTTAAGATATTTCACCTGCCCACACACACACACACACACACACAATCCTAATAAGTGTACTGGCTCACAGCCAAATGCTTTAATGTGAATTGAAGAGTTTCCCATTTTGTTAGCAGGTTGCTCTTAACTCACCCCACTGAGTTCAGCTGAAACACAGCTGTCTATACTACTCCAGTTCTAATCTCTGCTATTAGCAGACACGTTATAGTTTGGCTGACTCATTTGTTTAACTATTCCATAAGGAAAGAAAGGCTGGAGAGATGGAGGGAAGGAGCAATGTTCATTAACGAACATTAATGCACCTGTTACAGCCTGAGGCACTGAAATGCATGTGTACTGTATATGTGGGGAACTGAATGTTTGCTAAGTGGTTGAGAACTATTATCAGTCATCAGTCATGAAATAAAATATATCACCTAAAATTTGAAAAACACAACATCATTATCTATTAATCAGTCAACAAATGGTCTATTCTCTATTGGCATAAAAACAAAGCCACACAGATGCTTGTTTTGAATGTGTGCACTTGATATGAGGCCATTATTTACTCACCTGCCATGGCAGGCAACGTCATATTAAACCCTGTAAACAGAGGGAATATTGTCTCAACTATAAGCTGGAAGTACTACTACCTCAGTGCGTGTGAATGGAAATAGTGAGTCGGTTCAGAACTTGGATAGCAGTTAGGAAAGCACTTTCTGTTGTTTCTAAATCGGTCAAGCATGTTAGAGGCCTTCAACAACACTTCGTTTAGAGATTAATAAGCTCAATGCATTTCACAGACAAACACACGCTCACTTTTTCAGACTGATAATGCACTTAGTTCAGTTCAATTACATTACATTTTTACATATTTTACGCAAGTGATGCTTGCCTTTTCCAAACTGGCCCCCATGATGTTATATACATATGTATTGTTTGTATTGTAAAATCATTTATTAAACTGCATTAAATTAGATTGCATTCCACTATAGATTTAAAAGCAAAAGATCCAACTATAGGATCATCGTAGGTTAAGGTAAAAAAAAAACATTTCCAATTATATTGTTGGTAATTATTGTGGTAGAAAAAGAAAAATAATCAAGTGATGCATTAACATGTCTGGTTTCATTTAGGGAACTTTTCAGATGGAACAGGGATTTTACTTTGATTTCAGTCTCGAAACATGTAAATAATGTCTGGTGAATCCCCTTCAAATGGGACTAAAAGATTACACAAAAACTTTTCTTTCTCTGGAAAGAGTACAGTCTTTTTTTCACCAGGCAGCATTGCATTGTGATGCATTTCCTGCACAATCTCTCTACCACATCCTGTCTGTCTACACATGTGACTTGTATCTGCACTCTCTCACAACCATGCTCACGCTCTGTGATCACTCCAAGATGCCACATACATCAATCCATTCAACTTCCTTAGCAACATGCACCAAAATACACTTATGGATTGCTACAATAGGCTATTCTTTTGCACATACTGACAGCAAAGAGATTTTAGGATTGTTGCTGTGTCTCTATTAATCCCCCCATCCCCCCACTGTGTATATATACACACCTCTTGTTAATTGGGTTGATTACTGATTGTGCTCCTCTCATGTTAATTAGGTTAACTATCTGAACGTGCTCCTCCCGAACTTTGTTAATAAAACATCATTTAGTGGATTGGAAGGACGTTGTTGCACAAAAATCTGCAGCCTACACCCTTAGGACACAGACCCGACCAAGAAGCTCTAAAATAGCCTTCAACAAGACACCCACACCTCATTCACTTCCTGTCATAACGGACACTAAACTAACATCTCACACTGATCAAGAGTCAGTTTCGCCTGTACACATTTAAGCTTGACTCTCACAAGATGGGTTTGAAAAGGCTAGCAGAAGCACCAAGATCTGTTGCAGACAGTGAAAAAGTAACCAGTTAAATTCAAACTCACAAAAGTGAGAATAAAAGTTGCTAAGACAACAAAACAGTGACAGCAAAACATGGCTGCATACATAGTGATGTTGGCAAACAGGTTTTGTTCCATTTCTTATTTTTAATAGCAGTTTTATGCTTTAAATATCAGGGCCAATAGCTGTGTTCTTTCTCTAAATTAGTCTGTCAACAGCAAAACCTTCCTAATTTATGTAAAGTCTATATATTATGTGGTTTAATACTCCAGTGACATATGTAAGTTAGTTTCACCAGAATAATATAATGCATAGAGGAAGCTCGACTCATTCCGGCCTCTTCTTCTTCCTCAAGTTATTATATAACAGACTCTAATGAAAAACATGCACACAGACACAGACTGTTTTGTGTGAGGCTTGGAAACACAGAATTAAGGATGCAGTCAGAGCTCAGAAAATATAGCACTGGCGCAGTCTCTCGAGTTTTGCATGTCAGTTGTAACGTCTGGGGACAAAAGCCGTTGTGCATGAACTGAACTAATTTTCTCCAAAACGTTCTCCTTGTTAAGTCAAATATATTTTGTTTTTGCTGTCGGTGCAGGCCTAAGCCAAGATGACATTTGGCACTGTTTACTGACTCCGTTTCCCATGTTAGCAACCACACACTCTGCAAACACCGCTCTGTAGTGTAAAATAGATTTTCTGAAGATATGTGGCCTCATTTATTAATGACATATAAATTGCCTATTTATCCTCCTGAGACCCTGTGACCTCATATGAGGACATTATATTTTGGCGTATTTCTCTGAGACTATACATGCCACAGTTTTAAGTCTGGATGTCATGTACAGAGCACATTCAGGGCTTTTCAGAGATACTAAATGTTTGGATATTTCACTATGACCACTCCCTCTCCTTGGTCTTCAAATATGTCTGATATTAATTTAGTGACACTCTTATGGAAATATATAATATTTTGTAATTCTGTTTAAGATATTTTGTAATTATCATTTAAATCTGTCTAATTTTTTAACTGTCTGTCATAAATCAACATCTCAGGAAAATATTATGGGTTTTCAAATCAAAATATGACTTTCTGTTACGAAACAGGATGTTGATTTCATAAGGACATAGTATAACTTATGAATGAAATATCATGTTTTACATGCTCTAAACAATGTAAAGACATGAAAAAAACTTTTCTCGGGTCTTAAGAGGTTAAGGGCACAGACTTATGTTTTTGCGCAAAATTTCCACCGGAATCACAACAGTTGCCTATGCACACACATTTGTTCCTGCCCTCGTCCAATCAATGTTGATGGTGAACTCTAAATGAAGGGGCGTGTGCCTGCATAGTAATTTGCATAGAACACGCCCAAACATCTCCATATAAGGGCTTTCCGCACAACTTAATCGGTCTCTCTCAGGCTTGTTTTCGTTAAAGTTAAATTAAGTTGATTTCTAAATGTGTTTTGAATAAAGGATCATTTTAAACCCGAATCTGAATTATAAAAACGTTCGCACACAAATTTTACGCAAAAATACGTGTGTACGCCCGATAAATTCCCACGAATAAAGCACCATTTCCATCCAGTGAGTTGAAGAGAACAAAATCGTCACTTCTTAATTAACTTGCGCTAAATATCACGAAGAAAAAATTTATTTGCTTCAGCAGGAGAAGGCACTGTAGCCTATATAGCTAATAAATTTGTATACAATAAAATACGCGCTTCGGAGCGCACAGACGCTTATTCTTATTCTCGGAGTCTGCTGTTTAAACGCAGTTCTAGGTGTTAATTACAACAAAGCACTTTGATGAAACTTTGCTCAAGCATTTTAAAATGACAAAACTAGCATTTCAGATGCTGTGCAATGAGATCGGTCCGTTGGTTGGCCCAGGAATGCTGTCCCATCGCAAAGTCACGTCTTTTTTGATGCGCATTAAGGAATTTATTCGGTAAAAGTGTTTCCACTTTATGCGCATGTTTTCTTATCGGATAAGACATTTATCCTAGTTAGTTAAGCGCATAAGTTTTTTATGCGCATTTTTTTTTTTTAATTTACGCTCATCTTGGCGTTAACATCCAGCGTCTTTTTATGCGATAACCCAAAATGCGCATGAAAATAGGTGAATATAGCGTCATGATATACTAGATTGTGGGTGGTTGGTTCCGCATTGCTTAAAGTATGTGGTTGCTAAAGTGCTATAAATGGGTTTTAGCATGTTCTTTTGCGTCTGTTTAGCGGTTGCTTAGCGGCCTAAGAAAAGGAGTCGCCTCTCAAGTCTTTGACATATTGATATTCTGTCTAACAGAAATGCTTCATGTTGCTTCTTTGATGCAAATACTCCATGCTAGTGATTTAAAATATCTACTAGGCCAAAGTGAATTCGAAGTATCAGTCCTTTTTTAGAAATCAACCAAGCAATTACATGCTAAATTTAACAATTAGAGATAGTGGCGTAGTTTAAACCACAGTAAACTTCCACATGAACACAACTGCAAAAATTTTACAGGCAAAAAAAAAAGTCTATAACATGTTCACCCTCACACAAAACTCCCAATCACCTGTGAAATTTTGCCTAACAACAGTAAATGTGACTGCACCTTAAGAGCAATAATTACACCCTTATGAAAATTAACCACGGTTTTACTACAAATAAAACCAAGAAACCATGGTTACTATAGTTAAACTATGGCAACCACAAATTAACCACGGTTTTGCTACACTAACCATAGTTTAACCATGGCGTTTGTGGTAAAACTGTGGCTATACAAATGGTAATCAATACACCAAAAAACCATGGTTACTACACTTTTACTATAATAAAACCATGGTTAATTTTTGTAAGGGTAGTAAAGCTTACCTTAGCAAACATCATTAATAAGATATAAATATGCATATTAACAAACTTGAGTGCCCCATCTCTACCAAGCTCCCATCTCTCCTGCCGTGCTAATTGCACACAACCACTATCAGCCCATTGTTTTGCCCAAGCATTAAAAGGCCCATTCATGGCTTTGCTCTGGGTCCCCTTGTCTCCTAACTAATTATGCATTCAGACTTTTTTTTCAAACTACCGTCATGGCATGAAATGACTTCAGCCTTCGAAATCTGCTTCAAAACCCAATTACGTCTTCAGCTGACAAGTTACCCACACACCCGTCTCCATAACCAAAGACAAAACAATAGCTAATCTAGACACAGGCAACTATGCAGTACTGACACCAGCGACCATCCAAAGAGGTTCTGACGTAACGGGCACCGGCTGTGAAGGCAGACAAAAGGGAAACGACATAAAGAGAGCAAGAGAAAATAGAAGGGGGAGAATTTTGTGACCTGGAAGGTCAGGCTGTACACTGGGGTGAGGATGCGGTTTGTGTCTTATCAAAGCACCATGGGGGAATGTGTTTTGTGTGTAAAGGCAGAGGGCAAGGGTTCAGCTCTGACCTAAAAGAAGAGAATCGAAGCTTGTGGCCTGGAATCCTGGGGTCACTCTTTAGATGCACATTCTGATGCATATTCCTAACAGCAATCCACACATTCCCTATAATGAATTCGTTTGACATCACTGAAGGTCTCTCAGAGTCCAGCATCAGAGGAATGCAACCAATCCCTTCATACTACAATACACACAGTCTCTGCCCCATAGGACGATGTTGTTTTTGAGGTTAGGAAAGCACATTAGGGTGTAGTCTTTTGTATGAGCTGCCGGTATCGTAAGTGCAAAGAAAAATATTTTGGAAAGAAATCAAAGACATCTGCACAATAAGAGCACTTGTGCTCAAATGGCAGGGAGTTTAGTGTGAAGTGGACTTCAGGGAAAATACCCTGAGCATATGTATTCAACATAGAAAAGGGCAAAAAATGTACTAGAGAAATTATGAGGGAAAAATACCATCCTTTTATTTTCAATCTACATTTTCACAAAATAAAAAAATAAAAAAGTTCTTTACACATACATGCCAAAAAGGCTTCAATTATGATCAAATAATTAAAAAAAAATCCTTCATTTTGTACATCTTCAATTTAAAAAAAAATGTACAAAACGAAAAAACAAAAACAGAAAATAAACATTAAATAAATAACTTAAACATGAACAAAATGTACAAGCATTTGCTTCTTGATTTAGGTGCAAAATGTGCACCAGGAAATAAAGTTAGACAATGTTAAACTAGTTAAAGGAGTTGACAAAGTGAATAAGACACACTGGTCCACATTTTTGGGTCTTGTTAACTGTTATATTATTTGTTACAGAATTTTAAACAATATTCCAGCGACAAACAGACATCCACATCTACTTTCAGCATTTTAGACTAATCTGAATACTTCAAGTCTAAAATAATATTTAAATTGCCCATCCAATCTTAAGCTAATGTTTTGTATTCAGATGCTTTTGGCACACTTAAAATTATTACCAACTTGACCAAACAGGCTCTCAATTTTTCTCAGAAAACAAGATGAAAACACTGTTTTATCATCACTGGATTCTTTGGTTTATCTTGGTGTCCACTTTTGGTCTTCAGTTTCCTTTTCGCTCATTTTAAACATTTAGTCTTTGGCAAAGGGAGTCTTTGAATTCTCAGTTCGCTTTTGTTTCTCACAGTTTGCTTTCCTCCTCTTCCAGGGGTCGGTTTAGTCCGGGAATGTACTTCAACAGCCTCCGCCTGAAGCTCTTCTGTTTGGGTTTGCGCTGCAGTGTGCTGAACCCTCCGCACTGCTGTTTCTCTCCGTTAGGCACCGAGGATGACGACGGCGGGCCCCTCAGGTAACTGCGTGTGCTGGCGCTGCGGGTCAAGGTGGTCTTGGCAGTAGCGAAGAGCTCGCTGGCGGGTCGGATGAGGCGTGGACGGCCGCTTTGAGTCTTCTCTTGGTTTGAGTCGAGCTCGTCGTTGCTGGCGTTGTTGGAACGCTCCCCCTGGAAGATGCAGGTTTGGTAGAGTGGGTCATCCTCAGTTGTGGCAGCACTAAGATGGCTGATGCTGCTGCCCGTGCTCCCGGTGCCACATAACGCACGCATGGCTGCGGGGCTCGGAGCTCCCAGACTACCGTATAAACCGGCTGACTCCAGAGACTCATACACAGCCACATCACTCATGACGATGCCTGTGAGATTGAAAACAGATAGCTAAATTAAACTCTGGAAATGTTTTAAAGTGCCCCTATTATTGATTTTTGAAAATGACCCTTCATGCAGGGTGTAACACAGCTCTAAGAGAATGAAAACATCCTGCAAAGTTATCTGAAAGTGCACAGTGCATAAAGTTATTGTCTCTCAAAAGAAAGAGTCGACTCTGAATCAGTGAAACGAGTCGTTTTTAAAACGAATCCCAAGCCGTTTCATGTTGACATCAACATGAAATATTAGCATATTGCCCACCCACTTATTGGTCTTTTTGAGTTGGTCTGAATAAAAATGCAAATTCATTCTTTGCCACTAGGTGCAGCTTTTGGAGCGGTAAAAATAGCGGTTTCCCCGGTAACGCTGTACACAAAGCAGCACTGCACTCACAAACGCTGCTTTATCAGACATTACAGGCATGATGAAATGGAAATGAATTTGACCAATCGGACCAATCACTGCAGATTAGCATCACGCAAAGGAGGAGTTTGTAAAAATGAATCATTGAGCGAATCGTTTGGGAGTCGTTGACGTTGAGCAAGTAAGGTAAAAATAAATGCATATTATAAGACAATGAAAGTGTTTTTTGACCTTGCATGCATGTCAACCTGTTGTTGGGGACTCCCAAAACCAAAATATGAACCTTTCATAACCCATAATAACCCACGAAAATTACTCCCCATTTTAAAATAAGTCTTTAAGGGATCCTGCAGGCTAGTAAAGTATTATGTTGGTATGCTAAGGCATTTAGTTTGATCTTTACTCACACTGGAAAAAACTAGCATGTGCTTCTAAATATGTTTTTCTTTATTTACCACACTCTCTAAGTCATCTATCACAACATTGTGCTAACAGGAAGTGTTTTGTGTGATACAAATACATGCAGAAGTGTGCAAATGTCAGGCTGCCAACCTTTATACATTATTGAAACAAGCTCATTCAAAGGCCTGGTGTAGTAAAGATCGCTATCATGTGCTAAAATCTCACCATGCACAAGCCGCTGCTCCTGCACCATTAGAGATCTGTATTCATCCCATTTCTCATGCAAGGTTTGCTGGAGAGACAAAAAGACACAGTAAGAGTCATTTCACGTGTCATTCTACTAGTCTGTTCATTTACTTTTTCCCCATCGTCATCATCATAGAGAACAGGGAAGTGTGTGGTCAGTGAGGTCAGACAGTTCTCAAGTTCTCTATTGCTACTTCTCGCATCAACAAACCATCAAATTTGAACTCATTGCAGAGTTCTTTGTTGTGTGGGTCCATTTTTAATCAATTATTTTCACCAAATATGATAAAAAGAACAAAAAGTTGCTTTGTCATGATACTAATAAACTTAATTTTTGTATTTATTCTGGTATCTTCTGTTTTTTTAATCTATTTTACTGAATCTCATAATAAAAAGGGATGCACCTATTTTACAATAAACAGGTAGCAAAGAGCAGATTATTTTTATGTTATGGCAGACAACTGTTCTATGTAAAATGTTCTATTTCGTCTAAATAAATGAAAAATAAAACAATAAACTAAAATAAATTGTTTTAAATTCTAAAATCAAGTTTAGGCATCACAACATTATAATGTACATTATGAAAAATGGATATTAATTTTAAGGTTTGCAAAAAAAATAAATTTAGCATTGTTATTAAATTATTAGTGTTTTTAAATATGTGACCCTGGACCACAAAACCAGTCATAAGTAGCACGGGTATATTTGTAGCAATAGCCAACAACAAGCCTTTGTGCCAAAACGTATCTCTCAAATACCACAGAAGTGACAACCAAAATGAAACTGTATTATAGTTGTATTTAAACTTTATGGCCTAGGCATCTTCTTTCACATATGAGAATGTCATAAGGAATGTAAAAATGTGCCTCGTTTCGTTTCAAACAGCGCTATGTCAGCTGTACTGTGGTATGTGAGGATTAAGACTGGCCTGTCACTGGAACAGGTGGGTTTGTGAGAGGAAACAGGTGTGGTCGGCGCTAGTGCTCTGTGCCAGACCGGGGCAGCTGTGTAAAAGCTGGGCTTACATTACAACGCTTGTAAACGTCTCCGTATACGAGAGGACACGCTGCTTGATTCGAGCATGTCGGTGTACATGTGGTCCGAGAGACTTACCTTTAGATACTGCAGTCGGGCTTCCAATTCTGCTTTTCGTATAGAGTCACTATAGACGGTTTCTAGCCTAGACACAGGAACAAAACACAGCATTGCATGACAAAGTCACTTCCTATATTGTGCAGTATTACACTTCAAAGCCTCAATCTATTAAACACAGCAATTAAACAAAGTCAAAGAGCTCTTTAAAACAGACTTAAGACCACAACGTGTCTGAATATGAGCTTAGTGGTAATACAAAACTCCCCAGCCCCCAGATGTTTATAATTTCAGGACCGGCATTGGTGATATGGATATGAAGCGGGAACCTCTTTTGAATGGGCTGCTGTAAACTCTCATTTACAGCAAAACCCCATGCTTAAAAGTGGAAATAACTGGGTTAAAAGCCATGGAGAGGGAAGGCATGAACTTCTTTCATTTTTTTTTTTTTTTTTTGAGATTCACAAGGGAACCCATGGCTCAAAATTATCTTCTAGATTTGTAAAGCTTAATTTAACAGCTCCTCTTCATTTATACCAAGTAAAAGATTTATGTCAAGTACAGTAAGAACTTACTAAAACAAAAAGGAAACATTGTTCAGAAAAAAAAACACGACCCACAAAAAAAAGCCACAGAGTGACTTGACAGTATCCGGTTTTACAGTTTGAAAGAGTAAAAATCCACGCACAGTCTATGTGGGTGCTGCTCTGTGATATTTGCTCTTGCTTAAACAGCAGGGCTGCCACTCAACTGTCATGGGGTTGACCGATTGATGAGATCTTCAAGAGAGAAAGCAAGCCTTCTGAAATATTACTCCTATTCACACAGACTCATTTTACAACAAAACAGGATATTCAAGAGCTAGATGAAGGAAACGGATCTTTATGCTTTAAAATGCAGTAACGCACTCCTTGTGACCCCAAGGACCACTCTGAATATTCTAGCCTCTGTGTCAAATGCTGGTTTAGAGCGGGAGCAAACATAAAGGGTGGTGTTAATGTGAGCACACTTACCGACTTTAAGGCCTGCAAGTTGGGCAGGACTGTCTTCGTGGACTTTGCAAACAAAGGTGCACATCTCCACTGAGTTCTCACTCTGGTGATGCAGCCCATATGTCTGTAGACACACACAATAAAAAATAAAATAAAAAAAACGGACTGTAAACAAAGATGTCTCGTCTGCAGAGGGTAACGTTATTTGTAGATCTGCAATCAGATTATACTAAAGTAAACAAAATGAGTCATACGCTCGCAAGGTGTGCCATTGTTCTTGTTCGACGTAGCATTGCTAAATCAGGTCTGATAGTGTTTCCACAGTGGATTAACACCATAATGTGCTCAATGACGAGAATGTTGACCTGCACGGCTTCACAAAGACTGACTGACAGACTCAATGGCTTGAAGGATGCTGAACGTGAGGGATGGCTCCAGGTGGTTTACTCACATGCAAACATCTTTGATAAACAAGCCACACCGAAACTGGGCCATTTTTGTTGTTGTTTCAACGTTTGAACTGTAAATGCAGTTCATCACCACTAAACCACACCAAGCCATCTGGCTGAGGCTTATAAAAATGTGTGGCTATTCAGCAGTTTACATTTCAGCACCATGAGAGTTAGCAAAAGATACAGCCAGTTTACTTGGTGTCAAAACCAGTTTTACTTCTGTAATGTGGCGATTTCCAAATAAAAAAAATATTCAATTATTCAATTCAGTCAAAATATTACGTTTTTCAGAAGTGAAGAAAGTTACATTTACTTTGAATATATTATTTTATACAAGTTGGTCGGATGGATAATATATCAGTGACTCTACATGGGACAAGCAGTTTGCAAAATGGATAGATAATAATGTAATATAGTATATTATAGCATTGAATGGATGGATGATGGGTAATATAATGAAAATTAATACAAAATATCAGCTACTCTATACAAGCAGTTTGCAATATGGATGGATAATATAACAATTTAAATAGTCAATTAGGTAAAAGAAAATAAGTAATTTTAATAGTAGCAATAAAAGGTAAGTCACGCCACGCAGTTTCTCCACTTTACAATAAAACAACTTAGGTCAGCTGAAGGACTAGCAACTGGATCTCTGTGTAAATGGTTATGGATATAAAGAGGCTCGAACAAATCATAGTGGTG
Source organism: Sinocyclocheilus anshuiensis (assembly GCF_001515605.1). Taxonomy (NCBI): domain Eukaryota; kingdom Metazoa; phylum Chordata; class Actinopteri; order Cypriniformes; family Cyprinidae; genus Sinocyclocheilus; species Sinocyclocheilus anshuiensis. The sequence goes on from NW_015555709.1 coordinate 470,714, forward strand.
TGAGATATTTCAGAGAATTAATTCTAGGAGTTAAAAACCATGCACTTCTTCACAGCAAGAGAAGTTTACAACAGAACAGGAAGAGACTTAGTGAGACTCGATATGCAAAACATCAGCTTCTGTTTCCATTATAACTGTAATCAGTAGCTCATGTCGAAATGCACATGCTGATATACTAAAGTCATTTGCATGTTGGTGCCTTTGGTATCAGTGGTACTTTGGTTCACGGATGTGTGCAGATTCAAATGAGCATCTGACTTTGCTGTTAGTTTCCTGACGTGCGTGGAGCCCAAATGTTTGCTATGGCGCACAATGTTTTCATCAGTCACCACAGAAACACACTGTGGCTCCAAGATGCTCTCACGATGTTCACTTTCACAATGAATGACAATTTGACAATTGACAATTGAATGAGTATAACATGCGTAGGAACGCCTTATTTCAATAGCTTTGAGGATGACTGATGTTGCTGCTCGCTTCCCATGCAGAAACCCAAGGCTGTTGTTGAGGTTAACAGCTTCGTAAGCGGAGGATACTGTTAAACCTCATTCTGTCAAATAGAAAAGGTGAATCTGACTAAACTTTGGGTGACTCTTCATAAAGGCGGTCTTAAAGGAATAGTTTACTCAAAAATGACGGTTCTGTCATCATTTACTCACCCTTGTGTTGTTACAAACCTCAATGACTGACATCATTCAGTAGAGCACAAAAAGAGATGTTTCAAAGAATGATCACGCTGCTCTTTAACATTACAATGAAAGTGAATGGGGACTGGGGCTGTCAGCTGCCAAAAAAAGCATCAAAAAGCAGTTAATAGGGCCTTTCGCACCGCTTTAGTTCCAGAATTAAATGTACAGTACTAAAGTACTGGGACGATTTTGCGCGAACTATTTCCCAGTACCATTCGCACCAACAGTGTGTACTAGGAAGTGACGTAAGCCGGTCGACAGCGACGTCATTTGTGCGCGGCGTTCAACAACAGAAAAGTAGAACAACGTTAACAACAGGAGGATGGAGGACGCTGTGATCGGAGCTGTGTTTTTGTTGTCTCACGGGTTTCACAATAACGGACATGTGGCAGAACTATTGTTCCAGCCACCAAAGACAGATTCACAAATAACCTGCCTGATTTATCTCAACTGCTCTGTGTACCAATAAGTACACATGAACTAGACGAAATGACTAGCAACATGGGCACTATCTTCTCTAAATACATTAGAAGCTGTTGCCCCCATCAAATTGAAAAAGGTTAGAGAAAAACGTACTGCGCCATGGTACAACAGTAATACCCATTCTCTCAAGAAAAAAACTC
>NW_015555709.1:472035-494247 GCF_001515605.1 Sinocyclocheilus anshuiensis
CAACGTTAACAACAGGAGGATGGAGGACGCTGTGATCGGAGCTGTGTTTTTGTTGTGTCTCGCGGGTTTCACAATAATGGACATGGAAAGTCGACGTATACGTAAAGCGACTGAAAGAACGGAAAGGAGGACTAAGAATCTCCACCGACAACTGGCAGAGCTACATTTGCTACAAGTGCCTGCACTTCAGCATCCGTCCATCTATCGCTGTTCTCCATACTTGCGAAATAAGTTGACACAATGTTTACAGTGTGTTTACACAGCGTTTTAAATCATGGCGGGTGAGGGCGTTTTCACACGCGTTTGGCCAATCAATGTCTCAATGTCTACTGAACTCCCAATAAACACTCAAAAAACATGCAATTTTACAAACATCTCTGAAACGTGAATCATTTGTAAAGTAGTTTCAAATGTTTGGAATCATCTGTTTCCGTCCTCTTCCCACACACTCCAACCGCTTACGCGAATCTCTGAGACACTGAGCGCCTCAGGAGATGCAAAGTAGACATATTTACATAGTGGATAAGGCCAACCGTATCCCTGCTGCTAAGCGACTCTGAAAATAATGTTGTCTACAGCACGCCATCCTAGAAAACAATTCGTTTCTTGATATGTTGCCTCATGTGACAGAAACTTGATGTCATGTCCTGAACTAGAGGACAAGGCAGGAAAGGAGGGGTCCTCCATCCTGCATCTGAACTATTATACATTACTAAATATAAACTAGCTATCTGGTACATATGTCAAAACAAATGACATACTGCTTTGAACAGGGATAAATAATTACAAATGCAGAGTTCATAATCGGTTCCACATTGAGGAACCAGACTTTGATAAAGTATACACTGTGAAGAACAAATTACAGAGAAAACATGCAGGTTCTCATACTAAGAGGGATTTTTGATTCTGTCACAACTACAACTGGATTACACATGGATAAATCTTAGCTAATACTTGTTTCGGTCAAAATTAGGTCAAATAAACACTGGTGTCATCGACTAAACATAACAGCTATTTAACCATGAATGGATCCTTCATCCAAAGCCTTACTTTGATTTAATTATGAGCGGCTCACCCACATGTACAAGCCACCTTAGAAAGGTTTTACATTATTTACCACCATGAATTAATTCAAAGAGTTTTAAATCCCTCTTACCTGGATCTCAAAGCCAAAGGCCTCCTCCTCTTTCTTCATCAGGGTCACTGTTTTCCTGAAAGGAAAAAACAAAATTGAGGGTATTCTGTTAATATGATCAAAAAAAGGGCAGCTGCACAGAGACGGTCTTAGTAAAGTCTCGTTCTGAATGGTTTTGTCTCAATCTATGACCTTGACTGATGGTCAATGCTTACAGGAACATGGATGATGAAAGAAACACAGAGGAAACACATAATCAACCGCATGATACTGCTGTTTGGAGGATACGTCTGTGTGGCGTAATGGGAAATGTTTGAAAAAGATCAAAAAGTAAAAAAAGATTCTGGGTGTGACATCTGAAGAACAGCTCATTTTCAAACTATGTTTTCAGTAAGCTTTCGGTTTCATACTGTTATACAGTCTGTGTTTTTACAGTTCTCAATTACAACGGCCTCAGGGCATGAATGACTATCACATAGGTGCATCTTGAACTGGAGATGACTTCTGTTGGGATAATAGTAGTTGTCTACACTAGTCAACATTTGAAGTGGATCAAAACCTTTCATCAAAGTTGTCCTAAAACCAAAATGCATTCTTGTCTTTGATTAACTTTTTTGATCCACTTCAAATGTTGACTACTGTAGTCAATTGAGCCATCTCGGGATTCAAACGTGTCTATTATGAATACCATGACATGACAAGAGTCCTGTGTTTCTGAAAGCACACATACATCATTAGGCAATCATGAATTATGCATACGCATATACTAAACAAAGAGATGCATACAGCGAAGAAAGATCGTATCTGACCATCTGGCCGATCCTAATCGCACTCCCTTTTTATTCACAGGCTCATTCAGGCCTCACTGCAATCATTCTGTCCTCCAAAAAGGCCATTTTATATAAATCTATATAAATAAATTATTCCATGACACCTTGGAAAAAGCGTGAATGACTAGGGTCTGACATTTTCATAACTGTCACAATAAATAGAATGTTTTTTAAGGAAGTAACAATGACGCATGCAAACACCAATCAAATCTGTGTAGGTGGAGAACAAGCAGTGGCAATCTTACCTTTGTGGTTCTGGAGAGTGTGAAAGGGGCTTCCACTTTTGCAGCCCACCATTCTGTTTAGCAAGATGAAGAGAGATGAAGGGAAAAATAGAAAGAAAACAAGAGAGGAATAAAATGAGTGTCTGTGAATTTTGGCCACATCATATCTGCCCTTGTGCACTTAGAAATCCCCTCCTGATCAACAGGTCTTTTCCCAAAGTCTGAGTTGTAAGCTGTGCAACGTGTTCATTTCATGCTGTTTAACAGTTCGGACGACAAGCACAGATATAACTTGAAATGCATGTCTGCCTGCCTCTTTCACTTAACTGTTTCTATCGCAGTTTTCTCTGGTTTGGTTTCTGATCTTATTTTATCTCCAGACTAGGTAAACTTATCACTGTAAGAGTCTATTATCACAAGGAGATCTAAGATGCAGCCAGGTTGGAGAATACAAGTTCTGTCATGGGTTATAACAGCACTGATGATTTGACTGATAACGTTGAAAACCCAACCCAAACTGCGCAACGGACATAAGAATTCATTCATATTACACCCGCTCTTACAGATGCCAATTCAATCGGGCTGCACCTCAACCCCAACAACTTCAGCTTCCCACAAAGTGCACTTTGTGCACGAACCCTCCAAAGCTAGTAAAACGTTGCCTTTCTTTATTTTCATACACTTTGAGAATGGTCGTAGGGTCCCCCTCAAAGACTTCATTTATTTCCATGTAACTAAGAGGGTCCCTATGGGCCAGTTGGATGGGGTAGCAAAGTTCTCGGCCACACAATACCCTGTTGTGGTCCGGCGTTCACGCAAAGTGTAGGAGTCCAGATAAAGAGAGCTGTTCATAAACCTGCCCTGCCCTACAATCCAAAAGCTTGCCGTGTAGTACTCCACTGCGAGTAAGCTTAGTTTAATTTCCACAAATTAAAATACAACATTTAAATGTTGCAGGCTAGTTTTGAGTAAACCAACTGTCAAGGACCATAAAATGTTTGACCATAAAATGGCAAAAATTGCGGTCATTCTGCCAGAATTCATATAATTGTAATATTTTTCCCACCATCTAAAAGACTTCTATTTGTACACAGCAACATTGTCTTAAAGGGATAGTCCACCCAAAAATGAAAACACTGTCATCATTTAGCCTACTCACACTCAATGACAAAACATTGGATTTCATTGACTTTCAAAGCATGGATAAAAACATTAAACGAAAACAAAGAACCGAAACTACAACAAAACAAAAAACAAAACTAAATACTAAAACAAAACATTAAAATTAAAACTAAACGAAAACAAACAAACAAAACACTGAGATAGAAGAAGAGTAAAGGGTAAATAAATTACAGTATTGTTGTTTCTGGGTGAGATATCCCTTTAAGAATATCAGAGTCATACTCATAACACATACTAGATGTAGTTTTGATTGTCACCAGACAGTTACCGGGAAATACTGAGATCATATCAGACCTATTTGAATTTCAAAAGCCATTTCATTACACGGTCACCAACACAAATGCACTGACCCCTGGTCACTCAGGCCTTTTCAATTCTGCAGTAAATTCAGTTCCACACAAAGGTTATAGATAGACAATCTGGAGGGGGCTTCACTGCCCCGGACACTTGGTCAGGATCCATAAAATGGCTCGGCTGGCCACACAGGAGGTGGACTGTAAAAGAGCAGGCCCAGAATTCAGCAGGGACACATATGAGCTGTTTACAGTTACTCAAAAGAGTCGGTGGAGTCAGACCTGCGTGTGGGTGGTCCAAAGACACCAGGAAACACTTTACACCATGAGTGACCATGAAACACACTTCAGTGCGTCTAAACCCAAGGGCCAGAACCAAGCAGGCTCACATCTGTATGGTGAAAACCCAAGAGCAACTGCTTTTGCCAAAGCGAGGTACATTGTAGAATTGACCAGCAGATTAATGCCTCTCTTTGGATTTGGAAAGAAGTGTGGGAGACTTTGGACTAGACATTGTTTATCTAATATATGCATCTATCCATCTAAAAAAAACAAAAAAAAAACATTACAATAAACATGTTCAGATATGTAAACATTATTATTATTATCAGATATGTAAATTGAAACTAATTTGAAATACTGTTGATAATAATAATGAGTTTTTATAATTTATATGAAAATGCCTTTTCTATTTATTATTGGTAATATACTACTACTACTACTACTAATAATAATAATGTTTTAATAAAGTTTAGCTTATGTTAAAAAAATTCTCATCTGATAATGAATGGTTGCTACTTGCTACCTAAAAAAAAAAGTTTAGCATACAACCTTTGACCTTGTGAAAATGTATGCAAACAACAAATAAAATAAGTAATTTAACTACTGAACAGTAGTAAATTTGTCATTCTCTACTTTCTGTGGCATGATATGAATTATTGTCTGTGTTGCATGAAAAATGATTCAGAGTCATGCAGAAATGAACAAGTGTAGCCACTTCTAAATTTCTGCATGACTGCTCACACGCATACATCCAAATGAGCTTCTTCAGAGGAACCGTCACATGCTGATGGTCACAGATGCACACTAGGTGTGACAACTGCTTGAGCCATTCAATCAGGAACATCAGTCTAATTGACTACCTAATTGAGTCTAGCTACCTTATAGTCCCATGCAACAGTGGCTCTTAATCCTGGAGTACTTGAGTATTGCACATTTGGAATGTCTCATACCCAGTTCAGAGCATCAAACAATGAGCTGATGATGTGGATCAGGTGTGTTAATAAGAGAAACATCCAAAATGTCCAGTTCAAGGCTACTCCAAGACCAGGTTTGAGAAACACTGTCCTATAAAGTTACATCCAATAATGGTGGCATATAAAAGTTATCAAGAGAGGTGGAGCTCAACTTGTGTGCCATCAAACTAATCAAACTTGAGTGTTGCATGCAACTGCTGGTTCTAATTAAAGCAAACTCATCACAGAACTGTTATTTCTGTGCTTAATTAAGACCAGACAACACCAAACAATTTATTCAAGATGTTGATGCATAGAGGGCAGATATAAAGTGTGGTAAACATGTGTAATATAACTTTTAAAGCTTTGACTCCAGTAGCTGATATTAGTATATGTGATGAAGTGTGAGTTCAATTTTAACTCAGTAACACGCTGCGGAAACTACAGCTCAACCTTGCTGAAGAAAAAATTGGTTTGCTGGTCTTAGCTGGTCTCCCATGGTTTGGGAGACCAGCTAAAACCAGTTTAAGATGGTATATGATTATTCAGGATCAAGATTTTCTAAATAAGCATGTGCACTCAACATCTGGCTATAGTGATAACTTGCCAATATTGCTCTAAAAACAGCCTAAGATGGTTTGTTGGTCTTATCTGGTTTTAGATGGTCTCCCAACCTGACTATCTGAAAAGTGCATTTAAAACTATCCCAAACACCTTTTTGATCATGGGTTGGTTGACCAGTAAATTATCTTTGGCTGGACTTAAAACTTTTTATTTTTCTCCAGATGGGAATCAAAAGTAGATCAATATTATCACATGTACTGAAAATGTATAACTAAATATATGGATTAATATTTCGCCATGGTACATGTAAACACTTTTAAAGGAGTCAAATACAGCAAACTGGATCTCGAGTTTCAAATGAAATGCTCTAACCTTTTTGAAGTTCCTTGGTAGGGTCCCTCCAGAGTAAGCGAGGGTCTTATAATTATAAACCTCAGTGGAGTTTGAGGGTCCACGATCCACAGTCCCACAGCTGTCCGATTTGGAAGACGTAAAGTAGATCTCCCCACTGTCGTGACACAGCGACCCGCTGTCCGGCTTGTTTGAGTTCAGCTTCTTTACGCGTCGGAAAGTCATATTTTTCATAGTCCGCGTGTCACTCAATAAGAAAGCAACAGTATATGAAAGAAGAGCGAGAGATGAAAAGTACTGAGTGTGGGTGAAAAGCCACACACTCGCCACCAGCCAGCACTCTGACTTGTGCAATAATCCCCAGCTCTAGCTCAGTTTCAGCAGCAGCATCTGCGGACAGACTCGTCGCGTTAGAAACGCACATGTGAAGGAAATACTTGAAAAGGGGGCGGGGCCACACAATTGGCGCGATGCGATTGGTCGTCATGCACAGAAGCGATGTTTTGGCACGACCCAACATTGAAGACCACTGAAACTGTGTTATAGGATTATACATAGCATTATTTAGTAGACACTATTATCAATGGTTACTTACAAAAAGTACTAAGCCTATAGTTTTATGTGTTCGACTGCCATGGTCAACAATGTTTGTACCAGTGAGGGCAAGATTGACTCATTTCACCGAATCGGTTCTTTAGAACAGTTCGTTAATAAAACCATAATATTAACCATAGACTGTAACACGTCACGATGTACGTTTGTAATGATTTATTATTATTATTATTATTAGTAGTAGTAGTAGTATATAAGCTAATTATAATTTGCATTAATATTAGTCAATCCTGAACTTTATTTAGTTTCTCTTTTTTGGATTGTTGCACAATAAAAAAAAAAAAAGCCAACTCAGAGATTTTGTATGCGAGTTGATAAAACTTGAATAAACATATTTCCGGTACATTCGTTATATTTCTAGTGTTTGGATCATAGACTGTATAAAAACAGGTTTGGATATGAAAGTAACTTTTAGCCACACCATTCAGCGGTTCACTGACTCAATGAAACCACGTTGTCGTTTTGTGAACCGACTATTTGAAAAGATTCGGCTCTAAAGAACAATTCATCCACGAATCAGAATCAGACATCGTTAGCGTATGTCATGGTGAAATATACTGAACCTTGAGATTAAATCAGACATAATAAAGAATTAGGCCACTATCCTCACATACCGATGCAACTGTAGCAACATTTTAGGTAAAAAAAAATGGAGCTCATTTTAATATTGATATGTATTATTAATGACTAATATTTGGGTTATCATGAGTTATCACATGCGAGTTTGGAAGAAAGTATATAAAAATTAATTACGATATACTAACTAAATAAATACTTACTTTCAGTAACCTAGAAATGGTATATGAGAAAATGAAACTTGAACTCTATGGCTGAGCAGGCTCGTGTAAAATTAGTCAAACTGATAGAGCCCTCTATTGCTTTTATGCTGTAAACACTTTATGAGTGTTGAGGCAAATTATGGCATTAAGAAACCTTTATCAAAACAGAGATACACTGCAAATCATTTAACATTGAAATGTTTATTCAGACAAATTCACAAAATTAAGAGATCCTCTACATTCTCAGGAGCAACGTAAAATTAAAAAGCCTGCCAGAGTGCCATAAATGTGCAATCTAAAACCTTTAGGATTTTGCCCATTGAGCTTTCTGAAGGAAATACAATAGATGGACTGCTAACTGTGTAAATGTATGAAATGTTGCAAAATCAGTTTTACACAACTGACTTGATACATTCTTAATACAATGAAAATAACCTAATAACAATTGTTAACATACTGTTGGTTTCATTTCGATATTTTATCTAAACATTACACCTACTATTTTAGGTGTTTACATTTTAACAGCAAATAAATTAGATGTCTCATAAAGCTCTTCAGATTTTAATTTGCTAAAGCTAGTCATTAGTCGGAGTAATCTGACATTCATGATTAGTAAATTAGTGAAAGTAACTGAGAAAAAATCTAAAGGAATAACTAAAAGCAGTGTGCAGAGTTAGCGAAGATCTATCTCTAATATTAAACCACCTATACAGCAAAGTCACTGCGCATCAAACCTTGATTAATACACTAGATGCTTTGGAGTGATGCATATTTTTATGTATATCTACATAACCTTAAAACAATTATCCAACCTATTTACCTGGAATGACCTGTGCACATGATATGCGTTTTTTATCACAGCCAAAAATGCATGAGCTACTGTTTAAGAGCACTACATTTCTTTAAGGAGAGCATATTTGATGTTAAGATGGTCTAGCGAAGAGTTTTTACCTCATGTAAGGATAATCTCCTAAAAACACACAAGGATTTTGAGTAAGAGCTACAACCTTATTAAGGATTTTCTGCAAAATCTACATACACTTTACACTGTCATTAGCTTCAGAGTCCTTGTTAATGCACACAGAGTTTCGAAGCGAAGTGAATCATCCTCAAGCGCAGGTAAACTCTATTTCAGGTTGAAAAAGCCAGATTTGGCTTGAGGGCCCATCAGCATACTGGCTTGGTTTTTGTGTGTGATGTGAATCTGAGGAAGAATAATGAAAAAAAAAACCAGATAAAACAACACATTAAGTTAAATCTCATTTAATGCTGACATGTTTCTATTAGTTTAAACTGAAATAAAAGGAATTGTTCACTAAAAAATTGTACATGAAAACTGACTCACCCTCAGACCATCCAAGATGTAGATGTGTTTGTTTTGAAACAGATTTGAAAAAATTTAGAATTGTTTTTATCAGCTGTGTGGACTCTCATTCTGATGGCACCCATTCACACCAGTAATGCTAAATTTCTCCAAATCTGTTCCGGTGAAGAAACAAAATCTACATCTTGGATGACATTTTAAATGTATTTTTTTAACAAATCCTTATCATTCACTAAAAATTAGGTGATTAAATTGTTGTTTTTTTTGATTATTTAGAAACAACACTTATGGTAGCTAAACACTGTTTATAGAGTTTATTAATAGATTTGTAGACACAAAGTGTAATAAGACTTGACTTGGTTGAGTTGAGTGAATGAATCAAATGATTAACACACAACACACAAAAAGATTTTCGCTTATTACTACTACAGTGTAACCAGCAGAAAGGGTCACTAAACAAATCAGTGTATAAATCTGAATCTTTTTAATGAATGGATTCAAAAGAGTCACCTGGATGAATCAAAGTAAAATGCTTAGAAATGCAGTATGGTGGACACTTACAGTACAAGGTGGCTGCATCCACGGTTCTCCATCAATCTGCATGGGCAAAGGCTTCTTTGTCCTATAAATGAGGGTACGTTTTTGAATAAAACAATTAGGTACATTTTTAGAAACAAAAATAACCAATGAATCATATAATGGGCAATTGCTTGGGTGACTGACTAAGCACACATTCACATTATATGACTCAATAGTGGTTGACAGAGTGTTACAGAATAAATTGACCATCCCCATTTAATGACAAAAGAATTAATGGAATGTAATTTAAATATTTGGATTTTGAAAAAGCGAACAGACGATTATGCAAATGCATGTAGACTAGACATGTCTGAGCATGTCATGACTGGTTTGTGCCTGTATGAGCTTGTTTAAGAACATTTGCTGGTAAGCATTTGTCTCACCTGATGATAATCTGAGATGTTTTGGCGAGTCGGACTGCGCTCTTCAGCCCTGTGTATATCTGTCCCATCTCGATGGCTCCTTCCAATCCCACCACCTCCACGCGTTTGTCGCTCATGTCTGTTTGGAGACAGTCTGTTGAGTGTTTTGGATAATCTTCGTATTAAAAGTTGCTCCCTGCATTGAAGGAAAACGTACCTTGTGGGCTCACTTTTAAGACTTCGGGGTCTACTATGACTTCAGGCAAGCCCTGCTCCGCTCTGTCACTTTTTTTGGCTTCACCCCACAGGTTAGAGCCGCCGTGCATGCTGGGAATGTTGAGGACGGCGATGCCTTCCAGAGAAAGATTACTGAGATCCAACTGGGTCCCGCAACACTGGATAAGGCCAGACAGAGGCTCTGGGGTCAGTTCTGTTACGTTTTTCATATTCAAAATGATTTCTAGCTGAATACATCTAACGTGCGTAAGCAGATTTTGAAGTAATGAATTGCCTTTGCTTCATATTCTGAATTAATGCCCCTGATCTGGTAGATTGAAATGTTCCTGGCTTGAGCTCTGACAGATGACTAATACCCGAAGCAGGTTAATAACAGGTGTTAGCACTCTAATGCCCTCGCTGTGCTCATGCTTTTAAGCTGATGCCTTTTGATGGGCTTTCAACACAAGGAAAGAAGGAGCAAGGCTAGCTGGAATGATCAATAACCTCTTTGAACTTAGATGGGAGTGTGAGCCTTTTTTGTAAGGTGTTTTTTCTTACCTCAATGGTGAGACACTCCTTGAGTTTTTTACAAGATGCTGAGATCGTCTCGGACGTGGCAAATTCAAAATACCACAGTTTGTTCTTCATTCTGTAAGAAAGTATATATGCATGAAAACTAAGCCACAAACTGATTGCTGATCATTTTCTTGATGTTTATGATTTATGTTTTTGACAATTAAATCGAATGTTAGGCAAACTGCTTTTCAAAAACAACAACAACAAAACTATTACATATATACAATATAGTTAAAAGTTTGCAGTTAGTGTGATTTTTAAATGTTTTTGAAAGAAGTCTCTTATGCTCACCAAGGCTGCAAATATTGAAATACAGTAAAAACAGTAATATTGTGAAATAGCATTACAATTTTAAATAACTGTTTTCTATTTGTATGTTTTAAAATATAATTTATTCATTTGATGCAAAGCTGAATTTTCTGCAGCCATTACTCCAGTCTTCAGTGTCACAAATCATTCTGATATGCTGATTTGATGCTCTAATAACATTTCTTTTTATTATCACACGATCCTTCAGAAATCATTCCGATATGCTGATTTGATGCTCTAATACCATTTCTTTTTATTATCAATGTTAAAATCATTTGTGCTGCTTTATACGTGTGTGGAAACTGTGATATATTTTATGCAGGATTCTTGATAAATAGAAAGATCAAAAAACTGCATTTATTTGAATGAGATATCTTTTGAAACAATGTACATTTTTTTACTGTCACTTTAAATGAATTTGAATGCTGAATTAATTTTTAATAAAAAATAATAGTAATATTTTGTTTACAGTTATAATTATCTTTATTACAGTTATAATTTATCTTTATTTCCTTCCAATAATGAAATTCAAAAACAATAATTAAATTCCAGGAAATAATCGGCAAAAATGTAATATTTTTTTTATTTTTTTAAAAAAGCACTCGATTTCATTCAAACAAACAACCTACATTTACAATGGTTTTCATTCAGTTTAAAAATAATTTTAATTATTAAATGAAAATTTATTTAATGTTTCATATAAATAATTTACATCAAATCCAGTGTTCTGCTGTGTATTGTAATGAACATTAGACATACACCCCGTTTACAAACATCACATAATTATAAAAGGCCAAGACTGAGTTATTGTATAATATCATAAATATTAAAATTAGGTGATGGATTTTGTGTATATATATATATATATATTTTTTTTTTTTTTTTAAAGAAATACATATTGATGAGTAGATCTGTGGACTCTAGTGGGGTCCTAGTGTGCAACATGCCCACCTGCTGTTAAACTTCTGTGGGTGTTTCTCTCTCAAGGTGTGGAAGCGGTGAGCAATGGAGGCATCCTGTTCCACAAACAATCAATACAGTGAGAATGATAAATATACTAGGAGTTAAATAACAAAGTTTTTCAAATAACATATTATATTGGCAGAGAAAAATGAGAGGATTGTGAATATAATCAAGGTCATATTTCCGATGAATGCAGTACTGAATGTGTCATACCACTCCAATGGAGAAGTAGTTGTTGATGATTTCGTAGGGCACAGGGTCACCTCTCTCCTGACTGTCCTCCAGGGTCACCTGTATACTCCAGCGATCCATCGGAACCACAGAACTGCCCTCAATGTCCTTCAGGATCCGGCCCAGATCCATACCATCATAACCTATAACATTATAACAGTGAAAAACACTAAATATATACATAAATGCTCATGTTCAAGTTTCAAGTTCAGCTTTTGCCCTCACCTCCTCCCCATCGAAGACAGCGTGCAAGATCATTTCCTGTGCCAAGAGGAAGCACGGCCACCGGGGGGCGCATTGGCAGGTTGGCTTTATCTTCATGAGGAATTGAAAAGAACATTTGGTTGAAAGTGAAATGAGAGCTAAACATACTCCTCTTTGGTTTTGTTTTGAGCATCACACAATGTATGTTTGATTTAGTTTCCAACCTATAGCGTCAAGGATCCAGCCAACTGTGCCGTCACCTCCACAAACTAATATTCTATAGTCCGGCAGATCTCTGAAGAAACATAACCTGGTTTGGAAATAAAAGATCATATATATTACAAGCACTTTTTTTTTTTTTTTTACAAGCTTCTGTTAAAGTATTAAACCCAATATATCACCACCCACATCTACGAAATGCAAAATGTGGCTCATACACCATGTGTTTTTCAATCTTAATCAATTTTTAATAGTTGTGTTGTCCACAAGTTCAGTCAAGTGGATCCAGGGCACGAATAAAGACATGAAGAAATGGTAGTGAAATCCTTACCCTGGTCCTGGTCCACCACTGGAAAGGTTATAAACCTGCCGAGGATTCAACAAGTACTGGAATTTCCGAAGGACTCTGTAAGAACACACATTTTGTGAGTAAAACTTATGATTTAAAATAGTCATATCGAAGACACACAGGCAATTAGACAACAACTGATGGATGGAAGGAAGTGTTCTCACCTCTCCCCCTGTTTACCGCCACTTTTAGGATTCACAAACACCAAAAGAGGATGAGTGTCAGGAATTGGGTTTATCTGTTTGGGTACAGAAAGTTGTGTGTTCGTTTCATTCAGTATCTCTTGTCTCTGCCTGGGAAAGCTGAAACAGCCCAGGCCGTGTCTTACCTGTAGTACCTGTCCATCAGGTGTAGTGTTGTGCTCACTGTCATCACTTGCAAATGCACAGCCATTCTTTATGCAGTTCGGCCTCTCCTAAGTGAGGAAACAAAAAACAGAAGATATAATTAATCCAATTAATCTGTGCTTTTGTCTTCTATATAAGCAGATGCAAACAGATGCAAATCCTGAGACTTGAATCCATGGAATTAAGTCTTTAATTTGCGGACTTTAATTTGCATTACCTTGATGACGGGATAAATGGCCCACGGTGGTAAGATATGATCTCTGAAAGGGCCACAATCACATTCAAAGGGTTCCTGGGTTGCACACTCATCATGTCTCTAAAATATGACAGTAAAGATCATGTAATGAAAAATTATGAACCAGTGTGAAACTGACAAATTGACCTGCTTCATTTGTGATATTTTATCAATGGCAATACCCAATGCTGCTATGTACAGTGCACTTGAATCTATTATTATATAAAGATTTTTGGCAACTGTATATTGTAGCTTTTCAGAAATTCTCAGTCTCACCATGGTGTGACACCAGACACATCGTTTCCCAGTGAGGCCATGCAAGCTCTTTATCTTCTTCTGACACCGGTCACACTTCCCAGAATCACAGTTTCCACTCACCCAGTCATGGGCCGCAATCTGCATGCAAACAAATTAGATGCACATATGCTATTTACATTTCCAGTGTCCACTTGATGGCAGTACTAAAGAAAAAAGCTTATAGAAGATGCTTAAAGTGGGCTCTGTCTGCCCTGGGCCCAACAAGTCAGATATACAATAGAATAATTGTCCTTAGTGAGACACCTTCATCACAGAACCTGGGACAATAAGAAATAAACTGATATTTTTGAATACATGTAGCCTATTTTTAGACTATTTAAAGAAGATCTTTAGACTTTTTGAAGAAGATGTACTTATTGAAATATGTTCTTTTAATTTATTTTTGTTCCTTTTTTTCTTTAATTCTTATTCTGTAAAGGTATTAACTTTTTAAAATACAATTTTATAAATAATATATAACATATACAGGTAGCAATAAAAGCTGTTTTAAAGGGTTAGTTCACCCAAAAATGAAAATGCTGTTGTTAATTACTCACCCTCATGTTTGTTCCAAACCCGTAAGACCTTCGTTCATCTTCGGAACACAATTTAAGATATTTTTGATGAAATCTGAGAGCTCTCTGACCCTCCCATAGACAGCAAGGTAACTACCACGTTCAAGGTCCAGAAAAGTGTGTTTTCTTTGTGCAAAAAAGTATTCTCATAGCTTCGTAACTTTACAGTTGGGGTGAACTAACCCTTTAAGGTAGCATTTAATAGCATTTTTTATGCTTTATGCATATTACTTTTTACATTATTACACTTATTATGCCATGCAATTCTGGGATGGGATTTATCTGTATTGGTTTTAAATTTAATAAAAAAAATAAAAAAATAAATAAAGGTGTTCTTACCCCAGTCTCTTTCTTTGACATCAAATATGTGCGGGTGCACGGAGCCGGGTTTTTATTTGCACACCGGCCATGGACTGTGTATTTGCAGCCTGTGTATGATAGCAAATGATTGTGACACCTGAACTGAATCAGAACTAAACATATGGGTTTGCAAGGTTATGCATAACTATATAGCTACTAGGCAGATAAACCACAATATAAGTTAGCACACTGGATTTCTGGGATATATCTTGAAAAGTTTAGTATCTTAATTGCTAAAATGAAACATTTGATTGGCAGTCTGGAAATATTGATTACATTTGCAAAGCAATCTGTGAACCTTTCTTGTAAATTACCCAGAATTCCACTCACAGGTGCAGCAGAGACCCTGTTTGCGCAGCCCCAGAAGCATATTCTGACAGACGTTGCAGTACACAGGCTTGTTGAAATGTTTCATCCTCCACAGGTGCTGGCCGTCTCTTTGGGTCATCTTGGGCAAGCAGAAAAACATCATGTTAGAAAACATATTTTTTTCTTTATAATCTGATTCTGTAAAATGTAACATGTCATTCAATATATGTTCCAATGAAGCCAAGAATCACATTCCTTTAATCTGCTTCTAACCAGAGGCTTACATGTAGTAAAACAGATATATAGCCTCATTACAAAAGGACATGAGTTCAAATTATTATCTTAAAGGGATAGTTCATCCAAAATATAAAATTTTGTCATGAACAAAGCACGAACGAATCATTAAAGGTATGGTCAGGCAGTGAATATTCACAGGAACATTTCAATAGGCATTTTATTCCCACACAATTGGAAATTACGCATTAGGATGAAAGACTTCCCCTTTTTGCGAAGGGTTCAAGTTAGTCGTGTAAAAATTAGCTGCATTGACAAACAAAAATCTCCTTGGTTTGAAAGTGACTTCTGTGTGTGCTGTGCTTCATATATCGCTATATGATCAACTATTTACACAATACATTCTGCTAATGTGACTGCACCACAATTCATGAACCATGTGTGATTCATGAACAAATCAGTTTGATTTTTTAACTGGATCAATTGGTTTAATTAAAAGAATCGGCTCATTCATTCACAGCTTTGGTTGTTAAGTTCAACTCACTGACTCAGTTACAGTTTACTGGAAGGAAAGTTTAGCAGTGAATCATCACACAATGATATTGTATGACTTAAAATATATCAGCCGAGTCACGTGAACTACTTTTTGGTGGGGTTTTTTTTTACATTTTTGAAGGTTAAAAAAACTCTATGGCCTCTGTTGTAATAGGGAAAAAACATGCGTGAAGATTCACCAGAAATTCTCCACCTGTGCTTCACACAAAAAATAACAGCAAACAGGTTTGGAACAACATTAGGGTGATAAATGATGACATAATTTTTAGTTTTGGACAAACACCTTTAATAAATAAGATGAGATGTACTCATCTATTAAAGAAACCGATGACGACACAAGCGTAAATAAAATACAAATCAGTGGAAAGTGTTTTTGAACCACTCTCAGTGACTCACAAGAGTGCCGTTTTCTTGTTTATTTCACATTGCTTCCTTATCTTACACCTACTGGCTATTTTTTATGAATTCAACGGCCGGCTGGAGGAGGTTAGGGTGGGCTGAGGACATTGACTCATGCAGTCACATCAGAGAATTATAAATAATTCACAATATTATTGGTTTGGATGACCGAACAGGAGGTCAGAAACTGTAGCCCACACAGCCATGCTGTAACTGGGCCTGATGGCTCAGCATAGCCCCCTTGTGCCACTTGGGCAGGTGGAAATAGCATATGGGGAAGTCCCTGGCTTTGATACATGGTTAAGCATAACCATGATACAAAGCTCTGGCTCACAAATGCAAGACAGGAATGTAAGTTTAGGCTGACTAGATTCATGTGATTAAAATAATCTACATGACGGCACAAACTACATTTGCTGTAACGGACTGTGACCGCTGGTGGTAACAACGAACATCTTGTAGTTGTAAATTCTGCAGTGACTTTGTCTATGTGGTTTAACTGTGAACCATGCTTATTAGTGCTAAATGCACATTTCTGGTGTGAAAGTGGCACTGGCTTAGCATTTAAAGGTTGAACTTTGCTTTTCATTATATGTAGCTGTAATTAGTCATGGAAAAAAAGTTGCTGTTAACTCTGTGGCTTGTCTCCAGGTCATGCACTAGCACAGTATAGACAGACACAAGAGTCTTAGGAGTTTAGATAGCTTATGTTCCCCCTCCGGAGGAGTGTGAATCCAGCTACTGATCTAGTGTTACTTGCAGGATGCTAGCTTGAGCTTGCATTTTGAAGTGGCTTGTGTGAATATATGCATGTCAGGGATATTCTGAACGCATGCCTTCTTCAGATGCATGCTTATTTTAATGAGATGTCATGTAAAGTAGATCTTATGCATGACGTGCTAATGAGATGCAAGGGATATCTGGTTTGCAAAAATTCTATTTGCATCTTTCTGCTGGTATATACATGCCTCCTGGTTGTGAACCACCACAGACACAAAATTTAGATTAATCGAAAATCTATATGGGTTTACCACTGACAAATTCTTCAAGTTTTGAATCTGGTCCACCCATCATGACTATACCGGCAAAAGTGTGTGGACACTTGAGCACCACATCCATGTGTGCTTGTTAAAAATAAAAATAAAAATGTAAAGTAATACTAAAATAAAATGAAAATTAAACAAATAAAAATGTAAATAATAATTATATATTGGCCGTGCATATAAGCATGTGCATGCATGTGAGCATATGTTAGAAGAGTCACTATTGTGCCAGTGTTTAAATAAATTACATGATTCCCAGTAATGTAACCAAATCTACCACAGATTTGCATGGGACATACATACATATATATATATATATATACTGTATATATAATAAAATAAAATAAAATAATCATGTGAAATTCTTATATGATGATAAAATAAAATTGTAAAATTTATCCAAGGTAAAAATAAAATAAAACAATAAAATAAACATATTTAAAAAATAAATTAATTAAACAAAATGGTAATATACTTTTGGTTGTACTTATTATGCGTGTGCGTGCAAGCATGTGTTGGAAGTGTCACTGTTGCTTGCACTAGTGCAAAGTCAGCAGGCTTTTGGTATGCTATATTGAGGTTGAGCCAGGCAACAGAACCTAAAGTGTCCTCAGAAGGACAGAGCGCAATAAATACATACATCTACTCATTTTAATGTTTTCTTTTTTGCTTCTTTTTGCTTCTGAGCAGTGTAATCTGAGGTACAGTCTTGTACACTCCAAAAATAGCAGCTCTCTGCATCTGAAACTGTGAGAATCTATGCTTGTGTTTTCCTACCTTAAGTCCCAGTAAAACCAGCAGCGGGACGTTATTCATTCCCCCCTCCACCCATTCCTGTAACGACACCGTTCCACTGCTATCTGCATCAATCGCTGTCATCATATCCTTCAGCACCTGAGAACAAGCACATTGGGCAATGAGAAAGTATATGCTTTTGTATTAATGTGTTTCTGTTGTAACCTGTATATGATGTAACTAAATCATCACTTCATTTGAATCAGAAGGAGCAACATTATGCAAACGATCTTGTCAGATTCATTTTTTCCCTTCCTTATTTTGCCCCATGACAAGTTGATTCATGCCAAATGAGGAGGAATGTCTCTTCAGCAAGGTGTGGATAAGATGGAAAATAACTTGTCGAACGCATAGGCATTTCACTTCTTCTTGGCAAGTATTACACACACACACACACACACACACACACACACACAAACAAAACACAACTCACAGGCCTCAGTTCAGACACATCCCAACCGAGGTAATCTGCTGCGTGCATCATCTGGGCAATAATGCGGTCCACTTCCTGTTTTTCAGAAACATGACTAGTTATAGATATTACCGAAAGATGTAATTTGAGCATGATGATTCAGTTTTGCAACATAATGAGGAATTGGAAGTAGATTATATTTCAGGCTAAGACCACCCACCGAACTGTCCAGGACACCGTTGCCATCTCTGTCATAGAGCCTGAAGGCAACTGTGAAGGGAAAAACATGGAGACGTACTGCAAAGATGGCAATAATCATTATAGATATTCGAAGTGGCAAAAAATTGAGATTTACATTCAAGTTTGTCCCTGGGCTGCCCGTCTTCCAGGAGAGAGAAATAACAGGACACATCCTTCAGAAAGACTTCCACTAAGAGAGAAAACAAAGAATATAAGAAATCCTTTAGTTTCATTGTTTGAAACATTGCTTGAAAAAAAAACAAAAAAAACAATATTATTAAAAAAGGTTATAAATAAAAAATAAATAATCGTTTTATAGAGCAAAGGAATAAA
Source organism: Sinocyclocheilus anshuiensis (assembly GCF_001515605.1). Classification (NCBI taxonomy): domain Eukaryota; kingdom Metazoa; phylum Chordata; class Actinopteri; order Cypriniformes; family Cyprinidae; genus Sinocyclocheilus; species Sinocyclocheilus anshuiensis. The sequence goes on from NW_015555709.1 coordinate 490,710, forward strand.
TCCGGAGGGTTTTTTGTTGTTGTTTTTAGTAAATTATTTGACAGAATTTTATCAATCCAGCTTAACTTGTATTGAACTCAAAAAGTGCCTTTAAAAAATAAAAATCAAACATTGATAAAAGGGTTCAAATAAATAAATATGATTCCCAGTAATGTAACTAAATTTGTTGATTCACTTACAGATTTGCTTATACATGGGACCCATACATGTACACTATCGTTCAAAATTTTGGAGTCAGTAATATTTTTTGATAATTTTGAAAGCAGTCTCTCATCCAAAGCTGCATTTATTTGGTCATTTATTATTACAATTTAAAATAATAATTTTTTTAAATAATGTCGAAAACAGTTGTGCTGCTTAATATTTTTGCGTAAACCATTATACTTAATGAGAGGATTCTTTCATGAATAGAAAGTTTAAAACAACAGCATTTATTTGACATATATCTTAGATCATTATAAATGTCTTTACTGTCATTTTTAAGTATTAACAACTTTTGAACGGTAGTGTATGTATGTATGTGTACACATATACATATACAAGCATATACATGACCCACTGTTTTCATCTGATTTTGCTGACTCTGAGTTCTGGAAGGATCTGAACAGCCGCTGGCACAGATCCGGTGGGAAGTCCTCCACCTCCAAATATGTCTTCAGGAAGAGGCGGAAACCTTCCTCATCAATGCACTAAAGACAAATCATTTTGTACAATAACGGATGAGTGTGGTGCATTAAAGGCTGCTACGCATTCAAAGAACACAAAATACACACACAAACAAACCACTATCACACTTAGTTTTTGGAATATATCATTGGGCTTTTTAATAACATCTATTTTGGTGATCATTCAGAAAGTACACATTATTGCAAACTAATAAATTCATAAAATTATCTGGAACCTTCTCAAGGGGATGTAACAGAGATCCAATTAGATTCTGCACTACAAACCTAATCCTAGTTCTACTAACAGTGCCTGCTGTTCCTGTCCTAGTTTTTAAAAGAGATAATATGGAAGAAAAAAAAAAGCCCAGCAAGTTGTATTCAAACTTCAAAGGCCTCAGGATACTGCTGTTCTATCTGGAGTAAAAAGAGGAAAACCGAGATATATAAGATAGGTTACAGTCAGATACTCCTCCCATACTAACATACATAAGACTTCCATGACATAATTTGTTGTTTATTTTCCTTTAGTCACCCAACACAAGCAAAATATAAAGCTTAGAGTGAGACAAACACAAAAATGACTGAAACAAAACTCTTGAAGCATTGATTTAAAGTGTTTGAGAGCCAAGTCAGCACACAGTCAGCTGAAAAAATAGTGCACACTGCACATATCAGGTATACGGACTAAATCTTTGCAACATGAGCATGTCTGAATAGCAAATCTTTTAAGAGCTATAATCCCACGACTTCAGAGCAATCTCTTTCCATTTTACACTGAACTTCCTGTTGTTTAACTATTACAATTGCGTTTGGAAGCAGTTAACTTTATAAAGTTAACTTTTTAATGGAACAGTTTATCAAACCTTTCTCAAATCTAATATATATCATTTTAGATTTTAATATACATGTCATTTTATATGTATTTTATGTTTTGCATCATATTTCATACATCAGGCTTTTGTGATAAAATTCTGATAGCTTGTGATGTAAACCAATAAGATCTTTGTAACAGTATAACAGACTACTTAAAATGCATATACATATCAGTTGGGGAGGGCAAAACATATGCAATGCAAAACAATGATAATTGAGATACAAATTAACTTATGTACAAATAAACATTCTTCAAAAGTCTGTTGTATTATTTTTATATTTACATTTTAACATGATTTTTCAAAAAAATGTAAAATAAAATACTGCTTCAGTCCAATGAATGTTCATCCTGAAATATTACTCACAATATAAAAGTTATTTTTATATTTTATTAACCTTATAAAAATAAATGTGGACATGGATGTTTTTAGTATTATATTGAAAGGCCTTTTACTTTTTAATAAAATATGAAAAATTGTGCTGAAATATAAAATAACCAATTCTCACTATTAACTAGTTGCTTATTATCATGCCTATTAATTACATATTTTTATTAGTACTTATAAAGCACATATTCTACAAGTCATGTAGACTATTGTATACAACAGGTTTTCAGCAAAGTTTTTATCATTTTAAAGGCCTTAGAAATGCATATCAAACATGATACAGTAGGCTTTATAGGGTTAAATCATGCAGCTTGTTGAAGAGATGTGCTCTTAGACAATTTTTGCCTGCAAGCTGATCAAACAATTTGAAAAATCCCTTTGATTTGCATCATAAATACTTGGGGATCAGCTGTTTTGGCTCGGGTCACCAGAATACCCTAGTAAATGCGTAGCAATGCTCTAAAAACATCACAGAGAATAGGAACTGCAGAGAAAAATGTCCTGGCAACCACCCACTACAGCTTCACATAATGGCAGTGAGCTTTGTGTGGAACACACAGCTAAAATCGGTACACACGGCACTCACTGACTAAGCAGGTACACGTTACATGAATCGTCCAGCGGATGAGCTCAGATATGCTTAACCAGACGTGAAGTGATTCACATTACAGAGGTGGATGGATCTGTTCATGGGTAATTGGACTAAGATGCTGTAAAAGCAGAGTGCTGACAGTTGGCCCCTGGCAGTCTGTTCACTCACCTCTCCGTGTCTGTACTTGGCTAACCTGCCATCTGCATTGAATTCCTTTAACACATCTTTTACTTTTAGACTGCAGTCTGCAAAGAGATAGACAGGGCGAGTGGGAGGAAGCAAAGAAAGAGAGAAAGAGAAAAAAAAAAGACAAGATGACATTTTGGCACAAAGAACCACAGACGTCACACCTTATAATGAACTGTATCTATCTGCATCAACTCTGCATGAAAAACAGGCTTAGCGAGAACTCAGTACACACTTAGGGCAAGTATCTACAAAACCTTACTGTATAAAAATCCCTCAATCCCAGCAAGCAAGGGGTCAAGGTGTGGCTGCTTAGCATGACCTTGTTAGCCCCTGCTGGTCAGATACTGCAATTACAGGAAATTAAAAATGTCTTTCTCCATTGACAGCCATTCAAAATAGGGGGACCATATATCCTCTTATTCATGGACATGTCCTGGCTGGGATTTCTGAATTGCCTAAAATGTCCAGGTTTTGGCTTTGTTTTCCTATTGATGTGGTCTCTCCAGTCCTCATATGTTATATGAATGCAGTTTTGCGTTGCTTTGACTGTTTTCTGTAAATCCCACCTTCTTGCCATGATTGGCCAGTTATGAATAATGCCTGCATGATGTTGGTCAAACTACTTTTCAGTTATTATCTTCAGCAAGAATGACACTTTACCAGTGCACAATTCATTCTGAAGTGTTTTTTAAGGAATGAAATGGATCAATATCCATGAAGAACACCTGGAATATTTTATTTACATTTACACTTAAGCATTTACCATATGATGCTTTTATACAAAGCGTTAAGGCATATTTGACCAATATATATATATATATATATATATATAT
>NW_015555709.1:494348-500715 GCF_001515605.1 Sinocyclocheilus anshuiensis
TATATATATATACAACATCAATACATGACACTTTTCAGGGTCCATTAAATTAGAGATGTTAGTGAGAAGAGTGATAACATGGTGTCCTTGTTACACGCTACATGTACTTATATTATAGTAATAACAGTAAATTAAGCATAATCACATGCAAGCAACCTTAAACCAAACCCTATTCCTATCCCTAAACCTATAATAAGTACATGTTGTTAATTAATATTAGTCAGTACTTTATTGTACAATTACACAGTAACAAGGACACCTTAAAATAAAGTGTAACCAGAAAAATAATTTTAATTTCATCTTTTTGTTTTTCATAATCACATCATTTTAGTGACATCATCAAAATCTAAATGATATCAATCAGTCAGTCTTCCCCAACACTAGTTGTCCATGTATAAAATACTTAAGCAAATGCATGCATGTAAAACTAAGTAAACTGGGCTCACAGATGTCTTGGGTGCACACGACTGGCATGTTTTTTCGACCCTGAGAATAAAGTGTCATTTCGCACTTAAGGACTGAGAGTGAGTCATGGTTTGTAATGAGGCCGAGCGTTTAGTGAGAGTGGGAGGGATGTGTGGGCATCACAGACTTACAGTCAATGTACTGCTGAAGCTGGATGAAGTCTACCGGCCTCAGCTCTCTGTCATCCGACTCGCCCGGGCCTGACATCACGCCAGAGCCTCTGAATAACACTGAAAGAGGTTGGTGAGAGGAAAACACACAAATGAAAGCCATATCCATCTTCACATTTATGCATTAAGATGTTTTCATGCACTTAAAGTGAAAGGAAAACCCATAATATAACCAAATGCCATTAAGATACTGATGGTGAGAGAAAAGTTTTAGGCCTAGACACAATTATGCAAAATACAAAGCATGTACATTGTTGTCATTCTCGTAACACACCCTGTGGCACATTCCATAAATGCTTTGACAATGACAGACAAAATTAATCACTGTTGCATTTTTGTGTGAATATTCTAATACTGTGTGATAATAAAATAGTCCATGGAGAACCGTTTTATAAAAGAAAGTAACAAGTTCACTTTTTGCCTTTCTGATGTCCAAAATGTTGTTTATTCTTTCAGGCTGAGCAAAGACAATGTGTCTGAAATTATTGCATGAACAGAAAAATATGTCCTGTGTAGTCACACCATACAAGAATTCTGCATTCTGGATATATATAAAAAAGAATATGTTAAAAATTCTGAATGCTGCACAGATTGAAATTACAGCATATACGTCTATACACTACTGTTGTAAATATATATATATATATATATATATATATATATATAAATATATTGTTTAGAGTCGGTAAGATTTTATTTGAAAGAAACAAATACTTTTATTTAGCAGGAAAGCATTACATTACAGTTGTTACATAATATTAATAATAGAATCAGTTTCAAATAAATGTACTTTTGAACTTTCTATTCACCAAAGAAATATGAAAAAGATGTATCATGGTTGCCACAACTATATTGTAATAATAAGAAATGTTCCTTGAGCATCGAATCAGCATATTAGAATTATTTCTGAAGGATCATGTGACACTAATTGTCACGCCCGGTTGCCTGCACCACTGTGAGGCTTTAGAGGGCGTTCCTGTTTTGTGTTCCTGCCTGTTCTGGTCATGGACTCCATTTCCCATCATGCTTTGTTTTCATTAGTGTCTACCTGGTTCAGCTGTGTTCCATTTCCTGTTTGGTCCTGTGTTTGTGTATATTAAGCCCTGGTCTGCTATTGTCGGTGTGAGTTGTTGATAAGTGCTACCTCCTTGTGGTTCCATGTATTTTGGATGCTTATTTCTGTGGATTATCATTAAAGGATCTTGAACTGCATTTGGACCCGCTGCCCGTTGCCTACTTGTGTTCATTCGTAACACTAATGATGCTGAAAATTCAGCTTCGCATAACAGGAATAAATTACATTCTAAAACATATTCAAATAGAAAACAGTTATTTTAAATGTAAATAATTGTACACAACATTACTGTTTTTACTGTATTTTTGATCAAAACAAATGCAGCCTGGGTGAGCATAAGAGATTTCTTTCAAAAACATCTTTTATTGTTTTATTAAAAATAATTTATTTCAAATGTAAGCATTATTTATGCATTAAAAATACAAACACTGGTTTAGACACTATTATGTATGCCAGCCTGGCTATGTAAAACAGCACGTCACATCATCAATCATCCATTTACATAGTGACGTCACTGCGACTTACTCAAGAAACCAAAACTATGCGAGCAGAAAACACAACTCTGCTCAGAGGTCACATGACTAACAAAAAGGTTGTGTTCCCAATTAAAAGAATCATCTTGTGTTCTGTGTATGACACCAGTGGAAAGCTGATAGAAACGAGTTTGATATTCACATATTACTATTTTATTTGCTGAAAGAATAAAGAGTACAACTATGCACAACATTCAAAACATATTGACTGTCAGCTGACAAGATTGTCAGTGAGTATATAGCATTGATTCAAGAACCTAGGGCTAAATGAGACACAATATCTCTTTATGTGTGTGTGTATTATATAGAAACCTCATGCTTCTGGGTTTCATCTGTAATGGAAAATGGATCAGCACTCTTATTAAGAAAAAGGCAGTCTAGGGAGATCATCAGTATGCTAGTCCCAGGCTAACGTTTTTCTTCCTGTGCACATTCATTAAGGTGTCTTCAAACTTTCTAACACAAGGCAAACAGCTTTGATGGAGAAGAAATGGGTGACCTATTTAAAGCAAGTCTATGTCTATTTTTTAGCAACTAATAATAGTAGCAGAAGTAAAAGTTTCATAACAGTGACTCTGCGTGTGTCTGTGAACACAGAAAACTAGCCACATATTTAAAACCAACAAACAAACATATGCAAAGCTCTAGTTTGCTCTAGTATTGAAACTCTAGTTAGTTTCAATAGGAGGAGTACTATAACCTAACCTCTTATGAAAGTTTGTTAGCATGAGAACAATGGTACAATCCACTTTAAAGGTAGTTTATGTTCTTCCTCGAATGATAGAGCTCAGAAACTCTGATGCGATGGAAAAGGTAGCGAGAATGAAGCCCGTACACCCACTCCTCTCATGTGATGTGAGCTAACAAAGGGTCACACCGTTCTCAGTTAATTCCCTCAAAAGGTTAGTGTCGTTGCCTAGGAACTTTGTTTGTGTGGCCTACTCCGTGTATATGTGGGTGGGTGTATGTGTCTGTGTGTGTGTGTGTGTGTGTGTGTGTGTGTGTGTGTGAGAAAGAGAGAGAAAGTAGGGAAAATAGAAGCAATACTTTTCTGTCAACAGCGGAAGCTAGCCGGTGAATCACAGACTATTTTACATACACACTGCAGTCTTATCAATCATTTTGCAATGATAGAAGAAACATATGTTTTAAATGTCACACTTATGTATTTTTAAATCAAGTCGAGGAAAAAGTCGAGGTTCTCTAGCAAATAATCATCTGAATTGCATGTTTTCAAATTGAACGACCATTGAGTCACAAGTGAAATGAAACTACACATTTTCAAATCTGATTTTTCTGCTCTAAGTTGCGGATTTATATTAAAATGGATATATCTCATGGAGAAATCATTAATATACTGACCTGAAATCAAAAGAAAACAAAAATAAATTACAATTAGCATAAATTAGATGAAATAAGTACATCCCCCCACACCAAAATTCTTTTTCTCATAAAAAACATTGTGGAAAAATATCGTTTTCATTACTGTAATACAATAAAAAATTTATTTCTGATAAGAAAATCATTACGTAAAATCAGTATGAATTTAATTCAGTACCAATGTTACTTTTGTGATGTATACTTATATAATTATTATTATTACTTATTATAATATATATTTTTATATATTATATATTTTTCATATGTGAGAAAGAGAGAGAAAGTTGGGAAAATAGAAGCAATACTTTTCTGTCAACAGCGGAAGCTAGCCGGTGAATCACAGACTATTTTACATACACACTGCAGTCTTATCAATCATTTTGCAATGATAGAAGAAACATATGTTTTAAATGTCACACTTATGTATTTTTAAATCAAGTCGAGGAAAAAGTCGAGGTTCTCTAGCAAATAATCATCTGAATTGCATGTTTTCAAATTGAACGACCATTGAGTCACAAGTGAAATGAAACTACACATTTTCAAATCTGATTTTTCTGCTCTAAGTTGCGGATTTATATTAAAATGGATATATCTCATGGAGAAATCATTAATATACTGACCTGAAATCAAAAGAAAACAAAAATAAATTACAATTAGCATAAATTAGATGAAATAAGTACATCCCCCCACACCAAAATTCTTTTTCTCATAAAAAACATTGTGGAAAAATATCGTTTTCATTACTGTAATACAATAAAAAATTTATTTCTGATAAGAAAATCATTACGTAAAATCAGTATGAATTTAATTCAGTACCAATGTTACTTTTGTGATGTATACTTATATAATTATTATTATTACTTATTATAATATATATTTTTATATATTATATATTTTTCATACTGCTGTAATACGAATTAGATTTTTTTGCATTTCAATACGCTATAGACAATTAGGAGGTTTGGTTTAATTGACATGAAAATAATGTCACAATGTAAAAAACTCTTAGTGGGCCTAAAACAGCTGTCAATAGATTACGATTTTTAATCTTGATTAATCGCACCCTTTTTGTCATGAAATTAAGCAGAACACTATTTGTCTTGTTTAACACTTCTTATTTATGTTGATTTTTAGTCTTACGTGTTTGGCGTGAATTATGACAGTTTTTCATGATGTTCAACCAAATGACAATAAGCATGACACCAACAGGATGGTCATATTTGATACTGACAGTCTTGCTTCACACCAGTTTTAACAGTCAGTTGCTGCAGTTTACAACTGCTGCTGGCTGCAGGTCTTGGTCTCTCTCTCTCGCTGTCTGTCTCTGTCTTTCTGAATCTCTAATTGTTTGGGTTGAGCACAGAAGCGTGGTAATTTGATTCTGGGCTTCCTCCTCACTTATTTGCATGCATAGCTCTCTGTTTTATGGAGGGAGACAAATCTCTGCTTCACCAAACACTTAGTCCAGTAAAACACAGCGCTAAGGGCTCTTTGTGGCTCGGCTCAAAGTACACCGTTTTTGAGACCACCCACAAAAACAAGATGCAAACCATAACATCACACTTTTAGACTATAAACTGTTTTCATTTTTCAGAAACAGCTGCCTGTCATTTATACAGTAAAGATGCACATTCATTCATGCCAATGTGTCCATTAGCCCAGGTGGATAATTTGTTTGTTTTTTTACATTATAGATGAGGGTTCAATTGGATATCATTATTGATTACAAGGATCTCAGGTAATTTTTTATAATGAATGCCCAGACAACCAATATTTAATAATATTACATAAATAAACTCAAATTATGTCCTTTATTTATTTATTTAGCAGTATAACATTCTGTATAATGTACAGTCAGCTGCTCCTTATCGCTAAATACATATATTTGAAGCTGTATGCTGTTGGTTCTACTATTCTAATATTACACTTGGCAGCCCCCACGAGTGCATGAGAGTCATGTGTATCTTTAGATGGTCATTCTTATGTCATCCTAAACCATGCAGGTAAAAATGTCAGCAGAATTACAGAAATGTCAATAACATTAAGGAAGTAGTGGGTGTTTGTAGTAGTTAGTTTAATGTTGCTGAGAGATTCCCCTGTATTGTGCATTGTGGCATGCTTCTCTCTTCCTGTATTTGTAATTTGTTAGCTGGCAGTGCACTTAAATAGTTCAAATAGTTCAAATATTCCATGTACACTCCTTTTAAAATTTAAAGAATGTTGTATAAACTAGCTCTGCAAGCGCCGTTTACAGGTAAAGTACTATACTAAAAGAAAACATGCAACATTGCAACAAATTCAATTACTGCAGTAAATCACCCAGCCTCTTTCACTATCTCACCTATTAAGTTGCATTTCCAACCCACTTTACCAGAAAAGCTGGACTCAGAACACAACATTGACTAGACAGAGGTGCGGTGAGTGATTCTCACACAAGATTACAAGCCTGTTCTAGTGATCTAATATTAGCAGTTCACGTATTATTTGCCTTTACAATGCCTTTTAAAACTATTTTTAGGAACAATACTTTCTAAAGCTTTGTGCTGTTTGTACAAGCTGTCGCCTTGTGTCAAGTCAAACTGCTGCTTTGTATCTGCAAGAGTTTATATATTCAAGTGTTTTCCCCTTCCTTTTCCAGAGGAATATGTGATTGCTCAAAGGTTGCTCTTTCATAACTCAGGAGACGTAATGAAGACCTTTATATATATACAGTGGGTACGGAAAGTATTCAGACCCCCTTAAAT
>NW_015555709.1:500885-508879 GCF_001515605.1 Sinocyclocheilus anshuiensis
TATATATATATATATACACATATTAGTTTATAAATATAATAATTGTTTATATAGGTATATTTATATAGATTATATAATAGATTTCATAAATATATATAATATTAATATAAATACAATTATTATATCAATAAATATAAACAAATAAATGTTAAATAAAATATAGATTTTAGACATACTGAGAAGTTTGAAAAATAAATTTGCAAGCCATTAGATTGCAGAAATAAGATGGCAAAACATAAATATTATTATTATTATTGTTTTATGATTTAGATATTATTGTGTCAAAATTATATATATATATCTATATATATATATTTTTTTTATATGATAATTTAATATTTATATATAATTTTACACACACACACACACACACACACACACACACACACATACATACATACATATATATATCACTGACATCTATATTAATTTTTCCATCATGGGTTCCCCTTCTGGCTCTGATGGAAAATGTTCGTTTTGCTGGTTATGAGCTATTAGATTAAGTCAAATCAAATCAAATCATTTCAGCTTTTCCAAGGAAACACAATGTACATCTGGTCAGTAAGAAGGATTCTTAATCCTGGTGGCTCTGGAAAGAGTTTCCCCATCAGCTGTGCTGCCTCAGACCGTTGCCAAGGGTGACTGACAGGACTAGAATGAGGAAGGGAGGAGGGGAGAGACAGATGAGGGGGAGGAAACCCAGGCAGCAGTCGCGGGTCTTCCCCTGCTGGCCCGCTCAACCTACGCATGCTTCTCAGTGCACACAACCTTCAAACAGACTGCTTTGCATTCCACCTGCTGATGTAAGGGTGAATCATTCACCTCAACAAAAGCAGATTATTTTTGTCTCTTTGGGGTGGTGTAGCATGCATTTATCCAACTCATACATGTCAAACATGATATACTGTAAGCAACAACTGGAAAAGTGGAAATAATTGATTCCCTCCCCACCCAAGTGGCTCAAGATCATTTTTGTGCACTAAATGAGAAAAAGACAGCTTTAAACACTCAGCTTGCAAAACAAATGGCAGGCAAAGTTCAAGACATGCCATAAAACAGGCCGCAAACTGTAAAGCAGTACGAGTCACACCTCATCTGAGAACAGCTGGGGCTTCGTCTCGCTCAGCTCCATTCTTGTGTTCTAAAAGTTGCATTTCAATGGAAAAACAGCATCACTGACTATGTAAGTTGTGGCAGGACGAGTTTTTCGTAAAAGCAAAGGGGCCTCAGCGGCGCGCAGGAAACTCTTTCAAAGTCGCTCACTACCCGCAGGCACGCCTGAGCTTGCACAGCAGCCGTGCACGTCGTCCTCCTCCAGCCTGCTGCGCGGTCTGTGCAAAGGCACACACTTGAGGAGACACATGTTAGAAACGTATTTACACCCACACAGAGAGAGCACTACACACAGCAGACTCTAGTCTCCTTCCTACACAGAGCAATATCAAGAGTCGAAGCCACGGGCGAAGCCATTTAGATTTCATTACCGTGTACATCAGAAGGCATGAGAAATCATAGACAGTCTGCAGCTGAAATGGACTCAACTGAAAAATTTGAGGACATGTAATAATATAATTTGTGCATATAATTACTATACTAATAATAATAATTATTATTATTATTAAAAATAAGTACACTCTAAAAATGCTGGGTTTTTTTTTTACCCAAATGCTGGGTTCAGCTTGTTGGGTCATTTTATTGGGTTATTTTTAAAGTGCCCCCATTATGCCATTTCCAATATTGCCTTTCATGCAGTGTGTAATGTAGCTGTATGCGAATGTAAACGATCTGCAAAGTTGTAAAGCTGAAAGTGCACGATAAATAAAGTTATTGTCTCCCAAAATAAAGAATCGACTCTGAACAGCTGAAACGAGTTGGTAGTATTTATAATTCGAATCCCACGTGTAGCCATCACGGGGTAATACATTTGCATAATGCGTATTGCATATGTTCTACGTTGGCCGGCCGCGAACAACTTGACCCCGCCCACAAACACATCATTCTACTGACGACTGCTTCTCTAATCTCGGGGAGTTCAACGCGGGATTCACAAAACGCTTGCTGTTGAAAGATGGATCAGTATCCTGTTTATTTGGACCAGCTGCTCCACTGAACCACAACCTGTAAGTATGATAAATAATAGATGTTTATATGTTCTATAGAGCATTCAAAATACAGTACTATTGAAATAGGCGTATTGTTTCTGAAACGCGCTGTACGCTGTAGACCAATCACAACAGACTAGGCCATCTGACCAATCAGTGCAGAGCAGGCTCACGGAAAGGAGGGGTTTAGAGAGACTGAATCTTTTAACTGCTTCGAATGAATCGTTTACAGAATCGCTGGAAAATGAAATGATATACTTGTGCATATTTTGAGAAAACGAAAGTGTTTTTTGACCTTGCATGCATGTAATCCTATTGTAGGAGACTCCCAAAACAATATTAGGAACTGTAAAAATGGCATAATAGGGGCACTTTAATAGTTTTTACCCAGGTGCTAGATAGTTTTTCTGTAAGTTGCTGGGTCATTTTTAATGCTGGGTTATTTTTTCTATTCAACCACTGGGTTGAGCCTGTCTCCAACTAAATAACCCAGCTGCTGAGTTACAGTCAGTGCGCAGTCTTTTTGAGTCTTCTACAGGAGAGAGCGTTTCTCAGCACCGCTGCCGATTTGGTGCACTTCGTCAGTGAAATAAAGGTTTTTATATATTTTATTTCATTTATAAAGTCTTTACTGTGCCGTAAATTGTATTATTTTACGCAACACAACATAAGGACAAGATGTCAGTCAGCTGCATCAGCAGCGGTCCTTTCACACGATGGAAACGCGTTTTGCCTTGCAAAAATAAATGGATTTTATTAATTATAATACTGAGTTTAATTTAAGTTTATGTTAAAATATGTTCTCTAATCTCAGCACTGTTTGTTTATAGGCAGGTTATGGAGTCAGTCACGGCATCTTTCAGCTACGAGTTCCCCCGGTGAACAGCAGCCCTTCACCGGCTCAGATTCCGGTGGCACACCGGCACGAGAATTAGCACTATTTCGGTAAAAAGTGATTACAGAGAACGGTTGAATACACTTATGCTTTTAAATGTTACAAGAATTTTACTTTAATACTTTTAAATGTTAATTTTTTTTATTTCTAAAATGCTTGTTAAACGAGTTTAAATGTAGGCCTATGCAATATTGTAAACTATGCTGTATTCACCCAAATCAATTCAATTTGTCTTGTATTTTTTCCATGTGTTCTTGCTTAATGATAAATGTTCACCTTTTGATTATTGCTGTTGCCTATAGTAATTCTGTGTGTGATTTTTAATTTCCAGCTCATTTTAAGGCAGCAATATAATAATTTTTAAACAATAGCTGACTTAAATAAAACAGCCCAGCATGTTGGGTAAAAACATTAACCCAACCAGCTGGGTCAAAATAACCCAGCATGTGTTCTGTCCAATATTTACCCAGCGCTGGGTTGCCAAATAACCTAAGTTGGGTTGTTTTTCACCCAGCATTTTTTTAGAGTGTAATATTACTAATATATATTACACTTACAATAAAAATTGTGTATTTAAGATAAATTATAATAAAATAATTTTATTTTAAAGGGGTCATATGACGATGCTAAAAATAGCATTATTTTGTGTATTTGGTGTAATGCAATGTGTTTACGCGGTTTAATGTTCAAAAAACACATGACTGTTGCTCCTCTTTGCCCCGCCTTTCTGAAACACATTGATTTTTACAATGCTCATTGTTCTGAAAAGAGCGGTGTGCTCTGATTGGCCAGCTATCCAGTGTGTTGTGATTGGCCGAATACCTCAAGCGTGTTACGGAAATGTTACACCCCTTACCATATTTGGAAGCACACAGCATCTCCACAACATGGCAGCGGCGGCAGCAACAATACTACAGTGAGAATAAAAGTTACACCTTCCTTCTTTGCTTAAACATTTGGGCGGTGTTACGCAAATCTTCCCACACAGTGACGTAAATATGGGAGGGCTGCACGATTAATCGCATGCAATTGTCATGCGCATCTCGTCAGTAAAGCCGGTTCTGTGATTAGTAGTAAATCTCCATCACGTGCGTTCAGATGGAGCGGCATTTACTAGACAGAGCTGTTGTTCACTGACAAGCTACGCAATATCGCGTTCATAATCACAGGCGATTCATCTGCAATTATGAACGCGATATTGCGTAGCTTGTAGCTTTTGACTAAATTTGACATTTCATCATATATAGTCTTATTTGGCAGTGCCAGTGTTTCACAGCACAACAAACAGTGACAGTTGAAAGATTTGCGAAACAGCAACTCACGAATGAGTCAGACTCACTCACTCAGTGAATCATTCTGAGCTGTTAATTCATTAAATGACTCCTTGACTGAATAATTAATCACTTTTTGTTATTGTAAAAGAAAAGTGATTCTTCATTAAGAACTAGGAACCAATACTGTGATGTGCTTGTTTTATTAGTACATTTGTGGGACTTGATTTGAATTGGCTGTTTTGTGTCCTCATTTTTTTGTCTGCAGCCCTGATATTCTTATAAATCTGTACCATTCTGATTTGCAACTATTCTGCAAAAGCCAAAGAAGATGGTGGTGTTTTACTGACCACTGAATGGAAATGTGGGAATACACAAGCTATCTGGATCAGCAATATCCAGTTTTTGTTCCCTCACTTATTAGAGATTAATAAGTACTTACCATTTACCCTGTTAAAAGTGAGGAAATTTGTGATCAAGTGAATATTGACCCACATTCCATTCACAAAGCTAGACCTTCGTCCGTTTCTGTTGCATAAACATGGTTAGATCATGATTGAGCTTTAGGAAAGACGGGCTATTCCTGAGTCCAGTTTTCACTGCTCGGCTCATGAGTTATAAAAGCAGGAGATTACTGGGACGACAGTAAACCAACCCTGTGATTTTCTAGCCAAGCCCATAAGGCTAGAGATTCCTCAGAGAATGAGTTACCATTATCAGGTAAGCTAAGCCAAGAGCTCCGGAAAGAATGTGGGACTAAATTAGGACTTTTAATTTCTTCAGGGACATCCACAAATTTAGTATAGGCTTTCAAATGAGTCAGAGATACAAAACCGCAAACTAAAATATAAGCATGTTGCACTGAGACGGATATGTTTTGTTAACGACAGCAGAAACAAGAGTGGAAAAACAAGAATGACTGGCTTTGTAAGTAATTTGGCAAAAAGGTGTAAATGCAGGGGAACTGAAAGAACACTTCAAAACCCTTTTCTTCAACTGTCGTGACTCATGACGTGACCCGAACTAAAATGCTTCCAGTCTGTTATAAATGTGATGCCTGTCGAACTGGAATAGTTGAAATCTCTTATGGTGATGAAACAGGATGAACTTAAATTACATAATCAGTTCACAGTAAATAGAAGTGCGTTGAAATGCAGGCATTTAGATAGTCAGCAACCTAGTGAAGAGATAACAGTAAAATAAACAATTCAAGAGAAAAAATCCAGAGAATGCGACAAGTATTTAATCAGATGTGTCAAATAGCACATAAGAAGCAAAAAAGGTACAAATATTTAGTGTCATGGTACACTGCTGAATAAAACATCTTAAACCAGGTTGCTTTGACGGTTATGAGGGGGTATGGGGAACTTTTTTGACTGGTCAGACTGGGAGACCACCTTAACCCAGATTAGACTACTCAAGTTGGGAGACCAGTTAGACCATCCTAAACCACCTAAGACCAGCAAAACACCTTAATCTGTTTTTTTCCCCCAGCATGGTATTCTATGAATTACATTGGCGAACCAAGCCTTTGTATTTTTAAACAGTAAAAAACTTCCGAAAAACACCTTTTACTTCTTTTTAAGCACATTTTAAGTTTCCAAGCACTTAAGTATGCCTCGGGATCCACAGTCTATGCAAATAGTTCAGTGAAAGAGAATAACAAAACATCTGACAACAACCCAAGTCAACAACTTCAACGCAAAGAGGAAAACCACCAAAATGCAGTTAACTGCTACAATTAAAAATAGACTGGTTTGTGCATTACAAAACATGACAGAATCACACACCTAGGCTGTGTCTCAAAATCTAGTGAGCTGTCTATCTTTAGCTCACTAAAATACCTAAACCGAATCATTTTCGTTACGTTCAGGTGAGTTAACAAGCATTTATTTTAAACAGAATGCTAAAAACAACTCTGACGACGTTTCCTGCACTACTATTCACCGCAATACTACTACTGAATTTACAGTCCGAAACAAACAGCAAACAGTAGTCCGATTCCCTAACAAATGACTCATATGAGCCGGTTCTTTTGAATGAATCATAAACATACAGCGCGACAAATGCAGACTACATGTCAAAAGAATGAATCTTATGAACCGATACTTTTAGTAAATCAAAAACACTTACGAATCAGTTGCAATTGTATTACTCATTTACTGAACCGCAACTTAATAATTTCATCATCATGTTATGTTAACATCACGAGTTATTGACTGTTATGACAACTGAATCTGAGATACACATATTGAATTTATTTTTATAAAAATTAAGAACTAATTGAAATATGTTATCATCACATTTTGTTGGTTTAGTATTTGTATTTAATATTTAGAACCAGTTATCGGACTGCATTTGTGCTGCCTCTGGAAAAGTCTGTGAAAAGTCATTAAAAGTCTACGTAAACAATACCTTTCGCAATAATATTGTATTAAATGTACTTCTGTGCATTTGTTAAACGCACAGAAACCTGGAATCATCTTATCATTTCCTAACAACTGTTGAGGGCAGTAACTCTAATAAGGATCTTTAAAAAGACATTTCTTCGTCAAAGTAGGCTACTAAAAGAAAGGAATTCTAATTGGAACCGGTATGGAACCGAACTCGTCAAGACGAATCGAATGTAGAATCATTAAATTCCTAACGATTCCCATCGTTAACTAGACTGCATTCTGGGCATCGATACAAACGTTCGAACAAGCTTTTTGGACAGTCAGAGGTTTTGAGACGCAACCTTATGAGTCTCTACCGTAAGAAGTCATGCATAAAAACGACATGCGACACAGTACAAAATCACTGTTACTGTTTAAACGGTCGTCACTTCTCTAAAACTCACTCGTTTTACCACAAAAATAAATAAGCGTTGGTGTTAACTTACCTTAATATCTTGAGGTCCGCAGCACCCGGTTAGTGATTCTGTCTTATCTTTAAAACAGACGCCAAGAGCAAAATCGCCAGTGTCAGATGCACTTCGAAAACTGCTTCAGCGCTTAGAAGATTAATAAATAGGTGGCGACGGAGGCAGAACCAGCTTCGTCTGTGAGAAAGCGTTTAGCTGTGTTTGTCCGGTGGAGAACTGACAGTGAAGTGAACACGCCTAACTGTGAGTGACACTCCCATAGAGTCACAGCACCGCCCGCACTCATGTGTCTGAGCTGAGTGATGCACTTTGATCAGATGCTGTGTGTGTGTGTGTGTATGAACTGCTTCTCATCGAGCACTAACTCTAGGGATGGATGGATGGATGGATGGATGGATGGATAGATAGATAGATAGATAGATAGACAGATAGTATAAGCACTTATTACAATTTTAGTTACACATGGACAATCAATAGGGTAGTGTGACATTTAAACTATTAAAAGTGTCATCATCAAATGCCATTATTTTCAGTATGATGTTTGGCATCTGAGTGATTGTATTTATATCTGTACTTTTAGATTGAGCAAAAGTTATCACATAATTAAACTGCAATATATTTGATTGCCAAAATGCCCGATTAACTGATACAGGAATTTGTGGTACCAGATTGTAAAAGCTCCAATCAAATTAAGGACCATTTCCTTTATTAGGGAGACATGAAACAAAACTGTTTAACTGGTTTTTATCAGAATAAAATCCTAACTAGATAGATAGATGGATGGACAGATGGATGATAGATAGATAGATAGATAGATAGATAGATAGATAGATAGATAGATAGATAGATAGATAGATGGATAG
>NW_015555709.1:508994-519088 GCF_001515605.1 Sinocyclocheilus anshuiensis
ATAGATAGATAGATAGATAGATAGATAGATAGATAGATAGATAGATAGACAGATAGATAGATAGATAGATGAGTGAATGGATATGGATAGATATACAGTCAGGTCCGGAAGTATTCGGACACTGACTGAGTTTTTGGGCTTTTTCCTTTATACACCACTACAATGGATTTGAAATAAAACAATCAAGATGTGATTGAAGTGCTCACTTTTAGCTTTATTTTAAGAGGTTCCACAAAAATATGGCATTTACCATTTATCATTGACAGCCATTTTAAGCAAAGTACCTCCATTTTCAGAGGCTCAATAATAATATTTGGCCAGTTGACTAAGAAGAGGTTAATTGACCAGGTGCTGTCCATTCCTCGTTACTTCAAGACAAATTCAGCTGATAAAAGATTTGGAGTTGATATAATGTATCAAATTGGCATTTGGAAGCTGTTTGAACGGTGCTACCAATATGAAGTCCAAGCAGATATCAATGAAAGTGAAGGAGGCCAACATAAAGCAGAAAAAAACAACATCAAAAATGAGAGATTTCAAAAACCTTGGGTGTGGCCAGATCAACGGTTGGCTACATTCTTAAGAAAAAAGAAAGCATGGGTGAGCTCAACAACATTAATAGGCCTGGAAGACCACGGAAGACAACTAAAGTGGATGATCGCAGAATCCTTTCCTTGGTGAAGAAAAACCCCTTCATAACATCAACAGAAATACTCTGGAGGAGGCAGGCACATCAGTCAAAATGTACAATCAGGAGACGCCTTCATGAATGTAAATACAGAGGGTATTCTTTTGCCAGAAAACATCTAAAAAAAGCCTCCCATGTTCTGGAATAAGATTCTTTGGACTGATGAAATCAAGATTAAGTTGTACCAAACTGATGGGAAGTGAAAAGTATGGTGAAAGAAAGGGACAGCTCATGATCCAAAGCACACCACTTTAACTGTCAAACATGGGCATGTATGGCTGCCAATGGAACGGGCTCACTGGTGTTTATTGATGATGTAACTGCTGACGGAAGTAGTAGGATGAATTCTGAGGTCTTTAAGACTATACTCACTGCTCACTTTCAGCCAAATGCTACAAAACTGATAGGACGCAACTTCACAGTGCAAATGGATAATGACTGCGAAAGCAACTCAAGACTATATGAAGGCAAAGAAATGGAATATTCTTCAATGGCCAAGTCAGTTGCCTGATCTCAATCCAATAGAGCATGCTTTTCAGTTGAAGACAAGACTGAAGGCCCACAAACAAGCAGCAACTCAAGATGGCTGCAGTAAAGACATGGCAAAGCATCTCCAGGAAGGATTTTCATCCAAGTAATAAAATTGTGCTTATATTTACAATTGTCACTTTGTCCAAATACTATTGAGCCCCTGAAAATGGAGGTACTTTGCCTAAAATGGCTGTAAATGGTAAATGTAATTTTTGTGGAACCTCTTAAAATAAAGCTAAAAGTCTGCACTTTAATCACATCTTGATTGTTTTACTTCAAATCCATTGTAGTGGAAAACTCAGTCAGTGTCCGAATACGTCTGGACCTGCCTGTACATACTGTACGTGCAATACACTAACCATAAGAAAATCTTATTACCAAAAGTGTGAGCAGTTAGTGTATTTCGTGTGGAGCAGGAGCTGGTAATGAGAGCTGCTAGAAAAACAATGTGACATTCCTATCCTCACTGGTACTATAATGGGCTGGATTAAAATGACTTTCTGCATTAGTGGCTACAGGCTGGTCACAGAAAATACCAACAACAGGAGGATTATTCCTGCGTGCATGTGGATATGTATGCTGTTTGGCCTCAAAACACTGAACAGAGATCAGCAGGTATAGAAGTGACTACATGGTCACCAAATAGCAACTAACAGTTAATTCAGCTCAAAATGATGGTATATGGCAACAGAAATCCTTTAAAACTCTACGGACTGCTCATTTTAACAGTTAAATTGCACTTTAGTGACATTCTGTGGTAGAAGAGAGGAAAAACAGCAAAAACATGAGGAAGTACACAACACAACCAACAAGACGCTCCTGCTACCATGTTAATAATAAAGACAAAGACACTAGTGTCGTATTGCAAAATCATTGATATTTATTCATATTCTGTCAGTAACCCACGGCACAAAAGCAAGAATAAAAGACAAAAACAAACAAACAGAAGAATGCCACATCCACGGACAATGCTGCAGCGGGAAACATGAGCTCTTCGAACGTTTCATCCCTGTTATCAGATGATAAAACCTGAGAGTCTAGAAAGTCTTGTGTGTCCAGTAAGAGATGATGAATCGAACGCAAAAATGTGAACTTTTATTTTTATGAATGATACGGAAGGTGATCAGATCCATCAGAACCAAGAAGTGAAACACACTGGGTCATGTTTAAACTCTCCAGCTTCAGGGTGCGATTGTGAGACGATGTGCAGAGAAGCCATGTGACAAGTTACACAGCGATCATGCAGTGAAGCGTCAAATGAAGTGTGATAAGGCAAAGTTCACAGACATTTCTCCCTAATTCACACACAGACCTGGCTGAATATTGCAGAGTAAAACATTCTCGGTCCTTAGTTTTCAGCTCATTGAACAACATTTGCAGAAAAGCTACTGTAAACAACGCAATGAGCATTCAGGTCTATGTAACACTGAAGCAGATGACACACAATAGCTCTGGAGATACATTTCAGAATAGCTGAACTTACATTATTGGTGTCCGCGCAATGACAACAACAAAAAAGCAAGCACGATGTGCATACAACACAATTAAACACTTTGGTTGCAGAGACAACTATCGTACAACACAAATTAAACTGACTCTTAAATCAACTATGTACAACAAAGGTACGTAAAATATGCAAAATAAATTCTTATCCACTTATCCAGGAGTCAATTGCACAATATACACAAACATTCAACCATTCCATCTCTCTTTATTATTTGAAATTCATCAAGAGGTGCTGTGGCAAATGATGGATAAAAAAAAACAGTTCTGATGTAAACCACAGTAAAAAGGTCCAGATATGGTTGAGCATCTGCAGGAGATCCCACAGACATCATGTTTTACATCAGTGGTAAGTTGGTAATTTTTCACAATGTTTTTATACTTCATTTTGATTCATAAGCTTTTCATCCATCATTTATGGGTTCGCATATGGTGAAACTACTAGACAAACAACTTTGAGGTCACTAAGACCATCTTAAAGAAAAATCTGGTTCTGATTTATAATAGTGTAATAGCCAGTGATGCCAGTAGAAGAAAAAAAAAAGAAGTTATTTCTGGAGAAAATTGAATTGAAAACTAGAGTGGAATAAAAGGTATCAAATCAGCTGTTGATTTCCGTCATATATATCCTTTCCATCACTCTTTCCACTCAAGAAAAACAAACATCTTCACAAAACGAGATTCATGACATCTCGTTTGTCCAATCACCACACAGTGCAAACACCGAGCTGAGTTCTTTATCTAGCATACTTTAATCATAGCGCTATTGGGAAAAAAGAAATAAAGATTGAGATCCATGGTAGTCAAAGCACTCTACTCTAAATAGCAAACTGAGATGAAGACAGCAAAAATGTCCACTATTCAATTAGAACAAGAACAGATAGCATATTTGTCTATATTTCTTTATCATCTGTATTTACAAGAATCTTAACTTGTCTTAAGCTGGGAGTGACACATATTTGCTCTCAAGAGGGAAATAAATGTTAAAGGGGAAATTAGACATCACTTCAAATCCTTTTGATTTCAATGTTAATGTTAAAACATACGTGTACCATCGTCCCTGATAATGTTTCAAGTTGTTTTTTGTCATTAGGGTCCACTTTTTGGAAAATGTCCATTTAAGGCAAAGAGAATAGGGAATGCTGGAGGACCACGAGCGGAGAGCTTCTCTGCCGGTGTCCTTCCTTAAAATTTGAGGTAACGACTGCCAAAGAGGTCTTGATATTTTAAGTGGGATGAACTGAGAATTTTTTAGAGGGGGGAAATCAATTCAGTCTCTGTAAACCCCTTTCTGCTTTTCATCATTGGCACCCACCTATGTACAGACTATAAGATCTCCTCAACGCCATGAGCGAAGATCATAACCAACCCCGGCTCCAGAATCATATCTTCACCCATGTGCTGGTTCTCGCAGGCCATCACCACCACGGCCTGCTTACCCGGAATGCGCTTGGCCACATAGTTTTCGTAATATCGGCGGTTCATCTGCCGCGTCTCCAGCGTGGCCAAGCCTTGGGGCCAGTTACGCTCGTGGGCGTTCTCGATGAGGTCATTAACGATCGACAACGGGCATCCACTGTCTATGAGCGATCGTTTGATGACGGCCTGGAGGACGGCGTCGGGTGTGGAGATCATTCCTCCCCAGCGGGTCACGCGAGCGGGCTGGAGAGAGTTCACCCACCTGTGGCCAAACGAGAGTGGTTAGTTTGAAAGTCATCACATTAGCAATTATGGAATCAGCCTTATTTACTTACTCAACAGTAACTTGTCAGTATTCATGAGCAATTTACTTACTCCTTGTTTACATAGTAGACTTACATTTTATCCACAACACAATACAAATAACTATGGCTGTGGCCTTAGCCTTATTATTTTCACAAATATATTATAAATATATATACACGCAATATATATTGACGGTATATGTACAAATGTATATAAAACTTTGGCGTTGAAACGTTTGGTGTACTTTTGAATACTTTTGTTTAGCAGGGATGCATTAAATTGATCAAAAGTGACAAAAGAGACTTTTAAAGATTTCTATCTCAAATAAATGTTGTTCTTTTGAACTTCCTAGTCACCAAAAAAATGTAAAAAATGTATCAAGATTTGCACAAAAATATTAAGCAGCACAACTGTTTTCAACATTACAATTATAATAATAAATGGTGTAATTTCAAAATATTACTGTATTTACTGTATTTTAGGTTAAATAAATGCATCCATGGTGACCATAAGAGACCTATTAAAAATAAATAAATAAATAAAATATATTAATTACACATGTTAGGTCATAAATTAAGTCTATGTTGCTGCATATATATATATATATATATGTTAGGGTTAGCGCTTCGTATCGCTCGCATATAAGCTTTCAGGAGCTGGATGTCACGTTTCTGAATAACAGAAATCATGAGAATATTAAAAGCAGTGTGGTGTGTGCTGATCAGAGCGGAGAATCCAAGATGTTACAATTCAAATAAATTCACGTGACATCGTGACAGTGACATTTACGCAGCCTCATGATAAAACATAACACACACAGGTCTGACCTGTTCTGCAAGTTGGTGCTTGTGCTCAGCTGCAGTCTTCTCTAGATCTGCAATCTTGGTTTGCTGTTGCTGCACCACGCTGCGTAGGTGCTTAATACAGTTGTGATTGGGCATCTCATCTTTGGGCATTTCTAGCCTGCAGAGTAAAAAAGTAATTGTGATATGTCAAACAAACATTGAAGACAATTAAGGGCTGTTCACAAAGGATGTATTCTTGCATTCAAAAACTGTGTGATGTAGAGCTGAAAAAGAACATGGAACTACAGTCAAACACATGCATATAGCACATGAGTGGGTTAAGTGAGAACTAGATAAATATGGTAGATACCCGCAGCCTTCTTCACACGTGACGGGTCGTTTAGGGTTGTGCTCGCAGTCCTTGAGATGTGACTGCAGCTGGTCGAGCCGAAGGGTGGCTGTGCAGCCGAAGCCGGCGTTATCACAGGAGATCTGCAGCTTGGAAAGCATGTTACGCATGATTCGGGGAACGGGTCGAAGATGGGCAAGAGTCACCACGGAGCGGTCCACAGGGCAGATCTGCTGCTGTGCAAACCACTGTGTGATGCAGGCGTTACAGAAAGCATGCTCACAATGCGGGGCCTGAGAGAACAGACAGATTGATCAGGGTGTAACCTGAACTCAGTGCCTACTGACTTTTCTTGCTGAAGTGCATTTTTCAGACATTTTGCACAGTGTATTTGTTTTGATGTTTTAAAAAAAAGAACAAAATAAATCCATTGGTAAAGACAGTAATTTATATATAAAAAAATGAATAAAATAACTAACTTTTACTAGTATTAGTAACTAGTATTTCTATTGTTGTTATTTTACTATTATTAATGTTATTATTAGTGCTGTCAAACGATTCATCGAGATTAATCGTATACAAAATAATAGTTTTTGTTTATGCATAATATATGTGTGTTCTGTGTATATTTATTATGTATATATAAATACACATACAGTATATATATTTGGAAAATATTTACATGTCTATATTTATATTAATATAATGTATATATTAAATAAATATATTTAATATATCAGCATAACATATTTTTCTGAAATGTATACATGCATGTGTGTGTATTTATATATACATAATAAATATACAAAGCACACATACATATATTATGTAAACAAAAACGTTTATTTTGGATGTGATTAATCGCGATTAATCGTTTGACAGCACTAGTTATTATCAATAATACTAATAATATTATTAATAATTAATCAAATAACTGATTTAATAATAATAATAATAATAAACAATACTGCTATTTTTATTAATTAATAAAATAACTAATTGAATAATAATAAAGTATTATTTTTGTTATATTATAATTTTTTTACTATTATCACTGATTTTGATTGATTGATCATTTTGAACCCTTGTGAAACACATTCATACAATGATCTTGGTGCAATGATATCTAATAACCACAAACTCATAATTTTGTCTATGTCACTTTCTCAAGGTGTTCTAGGATGTTGCGGTCGAATGAAAATAAATATCGACCTGCACTGGCTCCTCCAGCACCCCGCTGCAGATGGGACATAACAGATCCTCGTCCACCTCTCCTTGGAACCTGGTGACGTCGTACCCCATGGCACATTACCAGAATCCTTTGATATCTGAAATGAAGCAGGCAGGAAGAGAGTGTTGTGAGAACTCTGCCGGTACACTCAGCTGCAGCCAACTGCCTCTGAGACAGAGATGCATGAGAAGAACTGGAAGTACAACAGGATGAAACTAAAAACTTATAGCCTCTGTTGGCCATTTTTAACTTGAACACTAAAAGCAGCACAAGAACAGAAGAACTGTGAAAGCAGGCCTCAAAAAGATTTTAACCAATGTATTATTTGAGTTTCTTTGTGGTACTTGCTTTAAAATGCTTTAAAATTCAGATTAAATATAAAAAACTCCTTAGATGCACTAAAAGTAAACTGATAGAGGTTTAAAGGGGTCATATGATGCGATTTCAATTTTTCCTTTCTCTTTGGAGTGTTACAAGCTCTTGGTGCATAAAGAAGATGGCATTTTGAGCTGAACATGGAGGCACTCAATGTCCTGCTACAATACAGACGTAAAGTGAGATCGCATGTACAAAGGTTACCTTCTTTTTGTTCTTTGTAGAGCCACTAGGTCTACATGGCTCTATCAAGTGAAAAATGCAATGTCTGTGTGTTTGTGTGTATAAGATTACTAATGTGCCGTCAAAAAAAATATAGGTCCACTGTGAAGTGTGGCGGCCCACTTAGTAACCCAGCATAATGGGAAACCATTTTGAGTAGCCTAGAGATTGCATTAAGATTAACAATGCGAGGATAGAAATTTCACCTCTTTTCTGACTTCATTTTGAGAAACTGCAAAATGGAAGGCGAACATTAATCAGTTAGTGCTTTCACACCTGTAGATCGATTACTTTGTTCCAAAACGGGGATTAAAATGATTACAATGTTGCTTTTTATTCTTGGTGCGGTTCACTTTCACATGGCAATGTTTCTAAATGGACCAAATTTGTTAATACAAGTCACGCGTGAGTAAACTGTTCTCTCATTGGTCAAAGATCTACGGGTTATTTTCCGGGATTCCACTTAGCCGTCACAGCTGTCATCTGTCAGGATGGAAAGACAACAGCTTCGCGGGCTTATTGTTGTTGTTTTTTTGTTGCTGTTGTTATATTAATTTATCATTTTGAGCAGGAGTCCAGGATTGATCGGGAAAACATTTTTAAAATGCACCTACTACGAAGAAGGGCAATAAGACGGCATTATAAAATGAAAAAGTGCGCTTTGATTTTGAATGGCGAAGACGTGCTCACCCACAGACATTCACAGGTTAATTTTGAGGTATTAGCAAAACAACAAAGCGAATGCTTTTCACGGAACTTATGTAATTACCCATCATACATTGTGATATAGCCTGGTTCGTTGGATCGGATTGCTTTCTCACTACAACCGTACCGCTCCAGAGTTCGTTTTCAATCGAGCCGAGACCACCTCGTTCAGGCGATCTCGGACCGATTGTTTTGGCGCAGCACATATGTAACCGAGCTAAGGGGGGAAACGCGCCAGGTTCCAGAACAACGGGCCAGGTGTGAAAGCACCCTTAGTGTCCAAAAGCAGGTGTGACACAATCAAAACGACAAGTAACAAAAAACATCACCTATAATAGTTTTTTGTCCTAACCAGCTGTGACAAGCAACAAGACATTTTGTCAGTCGGTTTCTATTCTCCTATAATGAAATGCTATTGCAGCAAAATCAGCTTCCATTCAGCTGTATATTTAACATTAAATACACCATGATTGCTTGTGACTGTATCACTTGGCACTTTGTAGCAAGTAAACAGAGAACGGAAGCAGATATTCACGATAATCAATACATAAACAAAATCTACACACATTTCTGCCAATCATTTCCATTTAAAGAGACTGCTGCACCATATTTTGAATATATTTGAATGTTTTCAGTAGGGCTGCAAAACAATTAATTGCATTCAAAATAAAAGTTTATGTTTACATACTATCTGTGTGTGTACTGTCTATATTTATTATGTATATATAAATACACACACAAAAAATATTTGTATGTATATATATATATATTATTAGTGTTGTCAAAAGACCCGGTACTGCGGTACCAAGTCGGTACTAAAAAAATGAAAACATTTTTTTAAGTACTGGTGGTACCCGGTCAACCCGGTTCTTGATGCGCTATCGGAGAAACACTGCTTCTGTTATGAATATTATGTCAAAATCGTGATTAAAATCGAAATCGCAAAATTGATCAAAGAAATTGCGATAGGTTTTTTTTGTCCATATTGCACAGCCCTACTCTAAAGCAGTAAACATTCAGATCAGTGACTGACTGATTAATCCATATTTTACCATTTTCAGCTGATTAAAATAAGCAGAAGAGTCAATTCTAAAACATCAATCCTCGTCAATGAATAATATACTTTTTATTATTCTTATAGTAAACAGTCTGTATAATATGAGCTCATTTAATTTCAGTGAATATGAATGTATCATGTCATCATAAAATTGTACTAACTGTATTGTATTAGGCTAACGCTAATATAATGAGCATTAGAATGAAGTTTCTTTATTAACTATTTAATGCTCCTATAACTTTTATTAGCGTAAAAAAAACAGGAGGACATGATGATATTTACTATTTTTACACACCAGAGGCTTTTTATTTAATTGTGAATCTAAAATATGCGTGTTAGAGAATGTACAAATGGTTAAAATTGTTTGTGTCATATCAGTCAGAAGTTCTGGGCTTTTTTTTCAGCTAACTTAGTTGTTATTCTTGGCTGAATAGCTCTAGGTTTTCAAAAGCCCTTTCAAATTAAATATGTACAGTTTGGATTAAATGAAAGTAGTCAAATTTTTTAATTAGCATGTTTTTGTGTTTTGCTTTGGTACCGAGAACCTAATAAATATACGCAGTACACTCGCATATATTATGTAAACAAAAACTTTTATTTTGGATGCGATAAATCGCAATTAATAGTTTGACAGCACTAATTTATATTCATATCCATATTCTTATATTTTATATTATATATAAATTAGTGCTGTCAAACAATTAATCACGATTAATCACATCCAAAATAAAAATTTTTGTTTACAGAATGTATGTGTGCTTTGTATATTTATTATGTATATATAAATACACACACATGCATGTATACATTTCAGAAAAATATGTTATGCTTACATATTAAATATATTTATTTATAATATAAATTATATCAATATAAATGTAGACATGTAAATACATGTAAATATTTTCAAAATATATACTGTA
>NW_015555709.1:519246-539142 GCF_001515605.1 Sinocyclocheilus anshuiensis
ATAAATGATATGAATATAAATATAGACATGTAAATACATGTAAATATTTTCAAAATATGTACTGTATGTGTGTGTATTTATATATACATACTAAATATACACAGAACACACACATATATTATGCAAAAAAAAAAAATTATTTTGGATGCGTTTGACAGCACTAATATAAATATTTAATATATAAATATAAAAATTTTCTTAAATATATGCACGTGTTTGTATTTATATATACATAACAAATATACACAGTATACACACATATTATGTAAACAAAAACTTTTATTTTGGATGCGATTATTTGCGATTAATTGTTTGATAGCACTAAAACGTAAACTTTTATTTTGAATGCGATTAATTGTTTTGCAGCCCTAGTTTTCAGTGCCAATTTACTAATTTGGGACCAGGTATTTAGGATAAACCCATTCCTAGATTACAAATAAGAACAGTTCTTAGCCAGAATAAGCACCAAAGTGGACCGGATTTTATGGCGGAAATCATTAATTTATTAACACCCATACAGAATTACAGAAAGCAGACCTTTTAGTACCACAGAGCACAAAAGATATAAACCCTACTAAAATGCATTTCTGATTAAATATGCATGATCCAAGTGATTATATAACACACAGTAGCATTAAAGGATTACATTTTCTTTGCAACTATATCGTGTGAAACATTAAAAAGAAATGTACATTCATACCTCACGAAAGCGCAGCCCTCATGATCCCTGTACAATGAGTCATCCTCATTTGTCAGGTGGGCAAGGCGATCTTCCTTACGATGCAAGACTGAACATCCCCCTTAAGAAAGAGAAAACAAGACATCCATTACGATGCAATCAATACACTGCTATTTATTTAAAAGCAATTTAATTAAGATTTAAGAAGCTTGTTTGAAACATTTCCTGGAATCTTCAGACAAGTTTGGCGTATTTACTGTCAATTAGTCCATTCCTATTTCAAGATGTTTTGTATACTATGATCATTTAAGCTTATGGATGCTTTTTCCTCCCTCTTGGTCTCGTAAGTGGAAATCCAAAAGACCAAAACCATTAATGCCTTGATGCATCGCAATCAAATTAAGAGCTGACTCATTCAAGAGGCTGATGGCGTATGGGTGGAAGCTACAAACGCACACGCAATCACAGGGCTGGATGGTATGACGTGTAATGAAATATAATTTTGCAATATATATTTGGGTGGCCATCAGTAGACAGAGCTTCGAGAAGAATTAAGAAACCATGACTCGAATGTGGCTCATCCAATTAGAGTTTGCCTGGCAGGCCAAAAAAAAAAAAAAAATCCCATAGACTTACATTAGGCCATATATAGAAAATATGATGTCTTTATAGTATTACACTATTTTTCCTTAGACAGTATAAATGGCTCTGTATATATGAAAATATATGTCTGCCTTCAGAGGAGATTTTAGAAAGATGGTCGCTCACAAGGGGATCATCATCATGTTCTAAGAAATCATATTCCCGCCTAGCAGATGCTAAAATTAAAAAAATCCCATAGACTTACATTGAGCCATATATAGGGACCAAATCATCATAGAGGCTTGTGGCTGGGCTGGTAGTAAAGTAGCCACCCAGAACACCCCAGCAAACACAAAGCAACACCCTGGTAACGATCTATTACACCCTAGCATTTTTCACAATAACTTGTGTTTTTAGGTTGGCGTGTGCCAACATGATTTAGACGCCCATCGCTTTCCCACAGACTACTGAAACAAAGCAAATGTAGTCAGCAAGGATTAGACATGTGTGATGTAAAGCACTTATCCAGGAGCACTAATTTTTTCCTTTGGAATCTGATAAGTCATTAAACAAGAAGCAGAATGCTGATTTTAAGACACAGATCCATTCTCTTAATTTGGTAAAACAAGTCCAAAGCAAAAAAAAAGGGCTGCATTATGTAGACACAGCATCTTTTCAGATTCATAACAGTTCTGCAAGGGCTGGTGGTGACCTGATTTTAGCTTGTCTAAGCAGATGGTGGGGGAGAGTGTAGGTGGTTTAGCTCGTTCTCCCCTCAACCCCCATTTCAGCAATGGCGTTCCTCGCTTTTATTCAGTAAAGATCTGGTTTAGTGGCAAGGATGCATGATCACCAAGAGCACATTTGGGAGTCCACAGCCACACTGGCACACATTTACCAGTGTTAAGTTTTTTGTTCCATTAAATAAGTGTAAACTGCCTGAAATTTTGGATCATGTATTGGATGACAGGTCTGACAAACCCCTAAATTAAAGTATGAGACTATGTATATTAAAATATCAGTTGTTTTGCTGATGCAAAATGGTGGTATGTTTCTGCATCAAAAATCTATACACATGACAATCCTGTCTCTTAGCATATAAAATTGGATAATGTAAGGGTTAAATGTACAGATGCAGTCATTTAAACAATATGCATATTGATCATAAGTAGCAGCTGAACATTACAGACAGCCATGAATATGAATACAATGTCATGCTGGATTCAGACAGACAGGCTAACTGTACTTCTGCCAAAATACATAGATACAGCAATGAACCAGACAGGACAGCTGCAAACATCTGTACAGCTATTAAACCAACTGGCGATGTAAAAAAGCTTCTGCCAGCCTGTAACACACGTGTTTGAGCGAGTAACGTTAGGCGCTTAGCATTAGCCAGCTCGCTAAAGGTGCTGTACAAAAACAACCAACATAATCATCACAACCACGTGCCTTCCTTACTGCGTTCGTGGTTTTTTTGTGTATAAAAAGGAGCGAATGTCTTAAAATTTATTTTTTCACAGTAAAATTACATTTAAAGTGTATGCATTGATGCTAAGAAGCTAGCGTGGCTAACTAGCATGAAATCCAACTAACGTTAGCTGACGCACGCCGAAAGAGTAGCTTTGGTCTAATTACACCACACGTCCTTAAATGTCACATTACAAATAGCCACTACTAAAACCCCTGTAAATGTAATTTAAATACTGTTCTGATCAAAACAGTTGTGTTCATTATTGCCTCCAGTTTGTGCTACTATCCGGTAATTTTACAAGTCGACATAAATAAAGCGTTGAAACTCACTCAGCAGGACTGTAATGCCTGTTCCCGTAGATCGCGGTATTCCTCCCAGGCTTAATGTGATTTCTGGATTTAAAGCCTGTGATATTTGCAGTGATCTGAGAGATGGCTGATTTCTCTTCCTGAGCCGAGCGGATGAAGTCTGACGGAATCTGCTGCTGCGCCTACAGGACAGAGTGTGTGTGGAGGAGCAATTATACCTGATTTACTCTTATATTACATGCATAATAATCTAAGAACGTGTATATATATATATATATATATATATATATATATGTCCTATGCAGGAATTATTTAAAAATATCTATCTATCTAAGTAGGGCTGCAGCGGGCCTATACTTTAATGTATTTGACAGGATGAGAGTGAGAATGTGTTGAATTTACATCACATAGTCATGAGGTAAACCAAGCTGATCAATGCCTTCCCGTCGTGTGATCTGCGATAGGCTTAAAGCTGCCTGCTGGTGAAACATTAACCTCCTCTTCATAAAACAATGCGCCATGCCTCATGCTTAAACACTAGGATACTGGGAGGATAAAATACTGGAAATCATGTAACGGGATTAAGAGACTGCAAAAAAATCGAGAGAGAGCAAGCGCAAATCCTGGCAGCGGCAGGTCGCAGCGCCACTTCCGGTGGCATCCCCAGCTGCCACTGGCAGCTGCCAGAGTTCGTGGCAGCTGCCACTAGTCGTTTCTGGCAGCTGCCACGGTCTTTCTCGCCGTAAAACTACACTGTTCTCAGTGGCGTGCGGTGATGTTTTTTTTTAAATGATGATGCAAAGTTTCCACAATTGTATTATTATTATTATTATTATACATTTTTATGTATCAGTTGCCAGGGTTCTTGCCAGGAGTCAAAGGCAGCTGCCAGAGTTCGTGGCAGCTGCCACTAGTCGTTTCTGGCAACTGCCACGGCCTTTCTCGCCGTTTCTGCTGTTTGCTCGGTAAAACTACACTGTACTCAGTGGCGTGCGCTGATGTTTTTTTTTAAATGATGATGCAAAGTTCCCACAATTTTATTATTATTATACTGTACATTTTTATGTATCAGTTGCCATAGTTCTTGCCAGGAGCCACCAACTGATGTTCAGCTGAACATCAGAACATTAGCCTAGACAGAAGACATAATACAGCGACTGGAACAAATCATATCTGTGCCTGGAACTGCAGCTGAGAAGCAGATGTTTCTAACAGAAGTGATTTTGCCTGAGGTGAGCTATAGAGATGTGTACTAAATTAACAATTAGAATAGGAATTTCATTTAAAGCAAAGAAATTGATAAGCAAGTGATGGCTTTGAGGCCTCTTGCCAGAGAGAGCGCCAGTCCCTGCTGAAAAAATCATGGGCGGACAGACAATCTGGTAAAGAGTTGATTAGAGTTAAAGCATAAATTCTTTAAGATGGCATTTTGGAGTCTTTAAGTACTTTGCTTGACTTTGCAATGTGCTTTCTGTACGCTTTTGATTTAAGAGTCTTTATCTAACGTTTTTATTACTATATATTGATCAAATGTTGCTCTTTCATAGCTCTGAATGTTTCTTACGTTTCTGAAATACAATGCAATACTCTGCTAGATATACCTGCTTTTGAATGCAGCTGTTGGTATCTTGGGGAATTTTGTTGAGATTTATTCTAAACTGTAGGAGAAACCTATGAGAGTATTAGGATTATTTACTCAGAGGAATAATCCGAGAAGCAGGAAACGAGTAAAAGTCTCAATTTTGTCTCCCTTAAACCTCATTCCATCTAGAATGAACATGAGAGATATTATAGAGCCCTCACTCATGATTTTTACAGTATGGATTGTAATTTATTTTTACCAACTGCAATATGGATTTATTTATAAATGCCTATTGAATTATTCTTGTTTTATTAAAATTGTGTTATATTGATTGCTGAGGCCCACATGCTAAAATAATTCATATTTATTGGTATACTTTCCCTAAGGACGAATCTGAGTTTCAATCTTCTGCTCTACCACTGTATGATTTCTGTGATGAAACCAGCCATACTTGTACTGGCAACACATGTCCAGGTCAACAAGCTCAGAAAGTCGAATGAAAGCACACAAGTCAAATCTACACAGGAACACTTAGAGGAAGCTTTTGAAGAGCAGGTACATTTGGATGATTCTATTCTTTGGACGAGTCAAATCATAACGTTTAAGTAAGCAATGATTGCTTTTGTTTCTTGTCTTTAAGAATCGACAGTGACTATTGAGATTTACTCGTCCCTACATGTCTAGTAAAGTAGATCTGCCACATTCCTTGAGGGATTTTTCAAAACATTAAGAGATCAAGTGCTTTTTGCTTGAGGGTTACATTGAGTGCAAAAAATCTTATCAACAGTGACTGATGCAATCACTCAAATTTAACTAGGTTAGAGTTGTGGTTTCAGTACGTATGTTGAAATTCATGGATTGGAGTTACGGTTGCATACTAAGTTTATGTCACTATCATAAAGACATTGACATGTGTGAACCCTGAAAATAATGTCTGTTGGTAAAATAGTCAGATTTAATCTTCTTCCAAGGGCTACTACTTGCAACGCCTATTTCTTCAGTATGGGGACAATGGGACTTTGACCTATGAGGGTCTGCAGAAGTTGCTTGGCAGTTTAGGTCTTGGGGAGGTCAGTGTCCTGGAGATCCGACATGGTGGAGTGAAGCATTCTTCTCAACCCCAATCCCATTCCCACTCACATGAAGACCATCATCATCCTCAAAGGACCACAAACTCACCTCCACTCAAAGAAAGGTAATATGGCTAAAGCATTATTGTAATATTCTCTACTCTTTAAATTTACAGTCTTTTTTTACACTTACTGTGGTTATTGACTATAAAGTCAGCTTTTTAAAATGTAACCTTTTATTATTCCCACAAAACCAGAGTTGAATTCCCCTGTATTTGATCTGGTTATTGTTTATATAATTCAAATATAGTTTTATGCTCATTCCAATGACTAATCCATTAAAATATTCTATCCTAGACCTCACATTAAGTCAGTGCTCAGTGGATCTCCTGCAGAATGGGGTCACTCAGACTATTTTCCACACCCTGGTCTAAGACACAAACTGGAAGAAAGTGTGCCACCGCTGTCAGACCATCCGACAGAGAAACACCTTCATGGGAATGTGAGTATTTACTCCTAAACTTCCTGTTAGTGTTACAAATGGACAAAGTCTACCACTGAATTCTCTTCACTATCACCTGACCAAAGGTCTGTTGATATCTTGAGGTGTGCAGACAGTAAAATTCAATTCATTCTTCCTGTGTGAGGTACACAAACTATTTTGGAGAGAGATAATCATGTTAGAGGTCTCTGCTGAGAGGACTGGTTTAAGCTGGTTAGTGCTGGTTTAGATGGTGGGCCAGAATATGATATAATGCTGTATATCTGCAAAACTCTGGAAAACGTTTGCAAAGCTGGTTGACCATCACGAATCTTCTGGTGATGCTGGTTGATCAGATTATGCTGGTTAAACTACTCAAGAAGCCTTCTTGGACTACCAGCATACAAACATGCTCAACTGTGGATTAACATCTACATCACAATATATGCAATATGTAAACACATAGGCCTATGTAAGTATGGAAGCCTTTTTCTTTGAAATTATGAGATACTAAATCATAATTATGAGATAAAAAAGTCAAAATGATAAAATATCTAGTCATAATTCAAAAAGTCAAAATTATGAGAAAAAGTTATTATTATGAGATAATAGTCATAATTGTAACATAAAAAGTCAAAAGTGATATAAAACATCAAAATGATGGGCTAAAATGTCATAATTACGGACTAAAAAGCCATAATTATTACATAGCACAGTTATGAGATACAATCAAAATTATGAGTTAAAATCATAGTAATTATTATATTATTATATAATCTAAAAGTCAAAATTATGTAAAAAAAGAAAAAAAAAAGTAATGCTATAAAACATCAAAATTATGAGTTAAAATATACATAAGTCAGAAATATGTCAGAAGTATCTGGAATTGTGACAAAAAGTCAAAATTATGAGAAAAACAATTGACAAGTTTGAAATCATGAAATAAAAATGATAAGATAAGAAGTCATAATTATGACATGAAAAATTTTGCCATATAATGACTTTTTATGTTACAATTTTGACTTTTTAATCACATAATTATGATATAGTATACCAAAATGTTAACTTTTTACCTCATAATTTCAACTTTTGTAGTAATACAGTAAAGTCAGGCCTCATAACAGCAAAATAAATCAGTATAATTTTGCCTGTATATTATTGTAAATTGTTCAATAAGGAAATAAACAGTCCATTACAATGCACAAAAGTGACATGACCACTGCAACGTTACAGTAATATTAAAACTTAAAGTCCTCTGAGGTCATTTTCACTACTGCTGATAACTGATACAGAACATGGCATCAGTTGTGTTTGTAGAAAACAAGAGAAAGTGAGTCTGCGGTGTGATATGAGAGACATGGAAGTAGGGCAAGCTTTGAATGACCAATCATAATCAAGTATTTCAGAGAGCCATGTAATAATGTTGAATCTGACTCTCATCTCATATTTCTTTCTCCCTTATTGCAGTGTCTAAATGTTACCCAGCTCCTGTGGAACTTCGGGTTAGGCCAAGCGTCCCATATCACTCCTGCCCATTTCACCTTCCTGTGTCCTGCCCTCCTGTACCAGATCGTCAGCGGAGTGTGTCTACGGCACACAGAGGAGCAGTCCCAGGGAAGCAAAACCAGCGAGGGTTTCCTGAGAGGTGTGTGTACACGGTTTCTGTCAAGTGTGATATCAGAATCAATTTTGTGTTTGTTTTCATGATAGTGCAGGTTAAAAAAAGTCATTGTATCTCAGCACTAGGATGGGCCTCCTTGGCACTCTTTGTTATCAGTTTGCCTTCCCTGGTTGCCCTGGGACTGGCACCCCTGCTTCAACCTTCCATCCTTCAAATATTCCTCTGCCCGATGGCTGGCATGGCAGTGGGCACGTTATGCGGAGATGCCCTCCTGCACCTCCTGCCCCATGTAAGAAGCAAAATACAAAATTAAGCATAATAAGCATAATAAAGTTGACCTTGACCTTCTGTAATACAGATGCTACAGATGTATATTATTTGTGATTACAGGCCATCTTCAGTCAGCACATTGAACATCAGGATGCTGTTTTCAAGGGTCTGAGCGTGTTGGGAGGACTTTACCTTCTGTTTGCCTTTGAGAGCCTTCTGGGACTTAAACAGCATTTCAAGGCAAGTTTCATCCAGTGGGACTTTAATTATTATTTATTTTGGGGAAAGAGATCTGGAGAAGTTTTCCATTAATGGATTTTTTTGCCCCTTCTTCAAACAGAATTGAAAGAAAAGGAAACATGATGCAGAATCTGGAAGGGAGCTGGATGCACTGCAGGGTATGTTTATTTTCAGACAAGAGAAAGAGCATTAATTCATTCATATTTATGAAACTTCTGAATTCATTTGAACTCTGTCATAGGTACCTCATCAGCCAATCAAAATGAGAGTTCAGGGCATGGCCATTCTCATGGGCAGACTGGACCAGGGAAGATGGCCATCAGAAGCATGGCATGGATGGTGGTCATGGGAGATGGGATACATAACCTTACAGATGGACTAGCCATTGGTACATAAAAATTATTACAGATTAAAGGCATATTAAGTAATAAGTAATCATTTAAAAATTGTTTAAAATTATGTACACTCATTAGATAAATAATTTCGTTAAATAATAGTAGTAGTAGCCTAGTGATAGTAGTAGTAGTAAAAATAATATTAATTTAGACCCATAAGGTGGTGGTGTTTGAGGAGATTCCCCCCCTTTCATGTAAGGTCGCCGTGGTTTTGCCAAGTACAACATGTTCCTGGATCAACATCTTTTGTTGATCCTGGATCAACATTACTGTCCAAAAATATAGACTAAACCCAATCCCAATCCCTAAATCTAACCCTACCCATAATTTATTCCTAAAATCAGTGTGAAATGATAGCTGATTAACAAGGGTGTAGAAGCACCTAACCCTGATCGTAAGCCTAAAACAGATATTGCCTGAAAAGTTATCCCTCAATTCTGATTGGTTAATTGGAATGCTGTTCCAGGATCAACAAGGATGTTGATCCAGGAACATGTTGTACTTGGTGAAATCACGGTCACCTTTCATGTAAAGCGCTTTGAGTACCCAGAAAAGCACTATATAAATGTAACAAATGATTATTAATATTTTTATAAGCAAAACCATCTGAGAAACACTGATATAGGAACCAATGAAATATAACTGTTAATTATTAGTGCACCTTTAAAGCAACTGTATGTAAGTTTTTACCTTGAAATACCAGTTCCAAAATCATTTTCCTTCTTTCCACAATCCTTTGTTGAGGGAGTATGTAAATTTGGTGCGAGCGGGTACGAAATCCCGCGAAAAGGCGATTAATTGCTTTACGGCAGCAACAAATTCACGTGTACAGTAGCCTACTGTAATTACGACAGTGATATATTTACAACAGTGAATTCCACTCACTTAACTGCAGAGGGCTCCGAAGTCACAAAAAACAACAACACAAAACTACGTACGGTTGCTTTCATTTAGGAATAAAAACATTTTTAAAACAATTATGACACTTTAATCTTAATAAATGTAACTTACACTTAGAACAATTAAAACGTAATTTTCTTGTTCTCCTCCAGGTGTTGCATTTTCTCAGTCTGACGGGTGGACTCAGCACTACGATCGCTGTGTTCTGCCACGAGCTTCCTCATGAGTTAGGTATGATCGAGTCATTTCTATTATGTTCATTATGAATTATGAGTATTGCATATATACATTTCTTTGCTTGTGTCTGCAGGCGATTTGGCGGTGTTGTTGGCTACAGGCTGGCCTGTACGCAGACTGGCTGTGTTTAGCGTCATCTCTGCTCTGCTGGGCTTTGTTGGTGTTTTAACAGGAACTGCACTGGGAAACCAGTGGGCGACACACTCGCCTTGGATTCTCACCATCACTGCTGGGGTCTTCCTTTATGTTGCTCTTGCTGACATGGTAATAATCTTGATTGCCAAAATACAGTAATGTTAATTTATCTGACTTCATTTTTATTTTGAAAAGCTACTATATCCATAATAATCACACTGAATACAGTGTCTTTATATAATTTAAAGCTTCTGTTTCTCTCTAGATGCCTGAAATGCTCCATGGAGATGCTGGGTCTCTGAGCCCTCTAAAGCGCTTCCTCCTGCAGAGTCTGGGTCTGCTGATAGGGGGCGCCATCATGCTTTGCGTCGCCCTTTTTGAGGACCATATTGCTGTAAGCTTGGGAGAA
This sequence comes from Sinocyclocheilus anshuiensis, assembly GCF_001515605.1. Taxonomy (NCBI): domain Eukaryota; kingdom Metazoa; phylum Chordata; class Actinopteri; order Cypriniformes; family Cyprinidae; genus Sinocyclocheilus; species Sinocyclocheilus anshuiensis. Next base: position 529,630 of record NW_015555709.1, read on the forward strand.
ATCTAAGGATATGAAGAAGACTATCTAAATGAAATCCTCAGGATGTCACACCAGAATTTCCATCCACGCAGCGGTATTATGCATTTACCTCATCCCATAATGAACTACTGCGTGGATATTCTGAAGAAAGTGCACTGGATGGATTGCTATAAAAAGAGATAGTGGGAGGAACTAGTATATACACATCCTTGGGCAACTTCTTTTCAACCTAAGCTGAATTTGATGTAAGAAAAACTTCTTACTGAATGATGACATCTACAGAAACTTCTAGGGCTCATCTATAAGAAGAAGAGTATTTCAGGCCTGAATGAGTTCAATGTGGTGTCGTCAGTACGTTTTTCATTTATCATATAAATGTTTCTACGTCTTGCAACTTTAAACAATTATTTTTTTTAAATGATGTATTGATGGTTGTTGTTAAAATTATAAAAATGAACCATCTTTATAACAACCATAATGTCATTGTTTCCTGAAAAAGAGCATTTATGAATTTATAGCCATAATGAAGTTATGGCTATTAGTTATAATTTTAGTTACAATTTCATAATTCTAACCTTGAAATAATTTCAAACAATTATTGCAAAGTAAGATTAAGGAGAAGTCTGATTTGGGTGATATAAATTCCCAAACATATAGAATTGCAAGAAAAGTTAGAATTGTCCGCTTTATTTTAGGTTTTTTATTCTAGAAATAAACTTCCATTTATTCAGATGATTTACTAAAGAGAAAAGAAAAACACCAATTAAAATATTAGCAGGGCAAGTATCAATCTGAACTACTGGCCAACAGAAAAAAAATAAAATAAACTGAGTCCTAAATTTAGTCTGTTTCAACATTTTGTAGTGATCAGAGCAACAAAAGAAAGACACACCACAACAACTTGTATGTAGCAATAGCATTTTATTTCAACATTACCAATTCTAAGCCACGATACTAAATGACAAGACCTACTGGCTGCAGCAGTTCATGAACCTGACTAACAAAAACATGGGATATTTTTTTTATCTTTAAAGTCAGAGAGACCAATTCATTTTTAATAAGCTCAAATTAAAAATGATTATGTTCTTTCTTACTTAAATACATGTACAGAGTTTCACATCTGTTAGTAACAAGTAACCATTCACAAGCTCATACTATGAATTAACAAGGCAAAGTGCTTTCAGGATTGCATTGTCACATAAGGAAATGAATGGCTTGAGGTCTTTTTGTGGGGTTGAAAGGGTGAGGGTTCGCCATCCTTAGGTCTAGGAGGGGGTCACGTGACCGTCCTAACAGATTCAGGCAGAATACACCGAATTCGCCCCGTGCCCCCAGGTCCAAAATGGATATGTACAGAGGTACAAAGTTGGCAGGGAGGCGGATAGCTAACACGGATTAGCCAGTGACCGGAGTAGTGTTTTTGGAAGGGCGTAAGGCTAGGGAACTCTACATACCCCATATTTTAGTACAGAATGAATGTGCATAACTCAAACCAACCAACCCCCTTTCAAACCTCCACCACCAGTAGAAAATTGAGTTGTTGCTTCAGTACCAAAGTCATACAACCATCCACGCACTCTACTGAACTCGACCAGACACACGTACATACCATGAAAAGCTGTAAACTTGAGTTCAGAGCGCTCACAGTGAACATTTAGAAGTGAGAGAAAGTGAAAGAGACAAAGACACGGAGGGAAAAACGAGCACGAATGTAAATGCCAGCTAGTATAGGCTGATATTTTTCCCTGTTTTGTCAAAATAAAGCAAAGAAAGGAGCGATAGAGGCAAGACACATGTGACATCATTTGAAATATAATGGGGAGAAAGTTGGATTCGAAAAAAAAAATAAAAGAAATCATAATACAGTCTGGCTTCACATTCCAGTGGTACTCTGTTGTGTACACACTTATGTGTATCACACAAATATCATGTTACACACACACACACAGTCAAGTACGCTAACTGTCATCTTATATCACCGATTGTTTAAGTTATATATCTGTTCATATACATATATATTTCCATTTGTCATCAACAATTGGAGGAGTTTTCAATGCAACAAACTGTAACACAGAGGTAGGATAATGCTACTTAAAATGCCTCACGTTTCGCTAATTTTAAACCATTGTGTCGGCGATGGGTCAGGCTTTAAGCGGAGCGGCAGGTGTTTTACGCAAGCAAGTGGTGATCTTATTGGTTGATACGGAATCGGTGTGATGTCGTAGACCCTGCAATGGTCCCAGGCTTCTGCTGGTGATGGTATCTCCTACACGTTTAACTTAAAGACAGGATAAGAATATTTGCAGATATGTCGATGAGGTATACAGGGTTGATATGACCCCTGTTTGTTAGCTGAGAACGGCTTGGCAGTTCAATACTCAAGTAAATAGTGCAGTTTTAAAGTCAGGGTCACATTTCCTTCACGTCATAATGCTTTTCAAATACTTGGCATGTTCAAGCAGAGCTCGGAAGCAGTGACAGTAACCCTGTTTTTGCAGGAATCCATCTCAGCTGCTCGGTTCTGCGTTTCGGCGATGGAAACACAGCCACGGTGTAGTATTTTAGCTTCTTTTTTTCGTAACAGCAATCTTTTGGAAAGTCTTAAAGACGGCGGGTCCTAGTGAAACTGGATTCAAACATGGGACACAGGAGGGCCGCTCGATTAAAGCCAGTCACTTCGAAATGGCCAAATCCTGCACGCATCCAATTCACATTCAGTTTGACTGAAATAAGGCTCTCTCAGCACTGAAATCTCTTATGTTGGATTCAGTTACAAGAAGAGGGTGTTAACCAAAGGTGCCACAGATTACATAGCCAGGCCAAAAGCAGCCAGAGTCAACAAATCTTTAGAAATATACAATTGTCTCGTCTTGATACTTGTATTGCTTGTTCTTGAATGCATTTCTTGTTCTCTGCCATCTCTACAGAGACATACATTGGTCCTATGTTGTGAAATACTAGATTACTTTATTCAGTGTGCTCCCTGTGATAATCAAATATGAAATCATTGATTGCTTGAAGCCAAAATGAAGGACCTTAAAGTAAGTTACAACTTAAGGTTTTCTGAAGATTATTATATGACTTCTGGTATTGGTTGTCAATGGTACTTCTGTTTTGAACAATGAAATTCAAAAGGAATGTTTCTTTATGATACAGGTTTCATTTTTTTGTTTATTATTTAAAACGTACGAAGACATTTAATGACAAATATTGGGATCTTGATGTCAGACCCCCCCCCAAAAAAAACGATCCAAAGATAAGCAATGAAACGTTCTTTGGTACCGCATAACATGTGGCCCAAAGTTCAACTGTTGTGTGGGGAGAAATAAAACCCTGCATATTTCACTGCTGACAACAACAACAACATTCAATATATCATTTCCAAATAGAACCATCACATCTCTAATCCAAAAAAAAAAAAAAAAGAACTGTAATTCTAGGCAATGCGCTTCGCTTTTGGTATCAAATCAATTGATTAGAGGTAAATGAACAGGTCTAAACACCCCCAACACACACACACACACACACACACATAAATGCTTAACATGCCACGAAAGCATACTGACTTTAAGTGGCGCTGGAGAAGGTACATGGAAAACGGCAATCTCTCACCTATCAACCGATGAGCAAACAGAAATGCCATCTTTCCAGTAAGCAAGAAGTATTGATAAGGCTTTGACACCTATCACAGTTTCCACCAAGTCCATTGTACATTCCACAAGAAAGTGCCACTTATGGAGGCAAAGCAGGAAGGAGTTTAAATTTGTACAATCCAAAAAGAAATAAATAAGTGAAATAAAATACCCTGCTTAAAGAAAAAAAAAACAACAACATGATGGATGTTGTTAAGAGGGCATTTTCCTCCATTAAGGATACTATGGCGCACAAAAAAAAAGTTATTGCACTTCAGTCCATTTTAGGTGGATACTTTGACGTCGATACAACATAGAGAAAAGGAGTCATGCCAACATTCTACAAGACACTGGGTTACAACTAATCTCCAATGCATTACCACACAAAAACGACACGGCACACGTCTACTTCACACGTTGTAAAACTAAACACGTTTTGTTCCATAAAGAGTTTGAACAGGTCACTAGCTAGAACCGATCAAATGTTTCGCCGTTATGGTTTCATTCAATTTACAAAAGTTAATTATTCATCTGCGGTGTCGTGACAAATTTGATCGTGAGTTTTGACGGCTCAAAACGCAACCACGTGGATGGTGGCTATTTTTGAAACTTACAACAGTTGTTCATTCATAAGGCTCACTAAAGGTGTTAATGGAAGACCATACCCTGTGGCATGTACTTGATAACAAAAGGCACAATCCCACATACTCATCACAAAGTGTAGTACTTTAAAGAGATGATGATGCTTACAGACTCCAAAGAAATAGCAGCATGCCACGCAAAGCAGTCATTTTCTCAACCGAAGCCAACAAGCAAGTAAGGTCAGTGTTAGATTTACAGATGAAGGTCCGTGATCGGTCATTGAAGCTCTTGGGCTATCTCTGGTGGCACTATGCAACTCTGCGAGATAAAAGGAAGTATTCCTGCATAGCTTTTTTTTTTCTTTTTTTTTTTTTTAAATATGAAAATGTTTTTTTAAAGGGATCCCTACGTGCCCTGTCAGGTCAGCCACTCAGTCAGGCTCCGGTGGTTTTCTAACTAGCCTTATGAAAACAAGCTGCTGGCGAGAACAAAAAGCAGCTATTTTTGATTAAATCATTCGCTTGCAGATTTAAAATTTTAACTATTAGCGCTTACCGAGTAGAAACATGAAGTAACACTAAGCCAGGGTGAAGGACATCATCAAGTTCAAGAGCAGCCCTTGAAAAAGCCAATGCTTTCCATTTCAAGGCCTCAGAATGTGACCTTAGGATTCCAGTTGCACGGCGCATGCGTAGCTAAAAGCACACCCAAATTTCATGTACCAGTATATATAGCACGATAGATTTTAAGGACAGCTAGTTTACGAGGTAAGATTGCCACGTCAAGGCAATTCCGACCACACTTCTTGAGGAATTATGTACAGCACATCTTCTTGTGCTCTTGTTATTTACTTTGTTAGAAATATTTGCATTTATAACATCACACAAGTATTTACTACCTAACTGTTTCAACTAAGACACAGAAAAATGGGGAGAAAATGTATCTACTCTGTCCTGTATAAAATTATTTAGCATTGGATAATACATACTATTTTTCTTAGATGTATTGCCAGATCACCATTCACTACCCGTGTTCCCATTCTAATTTTTTCTGCAAATTGGTGTTTTTATAAATCAGTACTTTAAATGCTTCATTTAGGAGAACCTAAATCAGATTTTTGCTTAATGAGTAAAGTTTATTTAGCTGTTCCAAAATAAATTTTACAGCTAAATATTTGAAACAAATGTATTAAAAAAAAGACTTTTTTTTTTCTTTCTATGTTCTAGTGCAAAAACTCTTAATAAATTCCATGAAAATTATTATTTTGAGGCCAGAAGCCATTATGGTACATCTTTCAGCAAAACAACCTATAGAACAGTGTGCTTCTTATGAATCTCATCGAAACGAGATCCCAAGTTAATGACAAAATCTCTCAAGTGCTGCGACTGCTGAACTATACCGTTTCCTCTTAAGGCAAAAAGTAGGGAGATAGACATAGATTAAATGAAACGGGTGTTTTGAGTATTGCCTTAAATGGATGCGTCTTCAAGTAGTAGGGACGCTGAGGTCCACTGAGGTAAATCAGACATTCTATCAGCCATTAATACCTTTGCGAGAAAAAAAATTATATATATGCCAGGATGGACATACAATAAGGACACTGAGTTAGCTACAATTAATCTGCTTTCCAACAAAATGGTTACAATTATTAGACGACTCTAGTTTCCAACTGCCTGCATGTAATTGCAACCATTATAACTTGGTCAACAGGCAATGAAAGCTGGCCCTTCATAGCAAAGTTGTGTAAAAACAAACAAAAAACAAGCTCACAATTTGCTGATCCAGAATAAAACAAGAAAAGCTATGTAAATGTGTCATTTTGGTAAATGTCAAATTTGCCCTTCGGTTAATAATGAAATGAAGGCGTTTCGTAATTCCATTGCTTAGAAATAAACCTCAAATTATCAATGGTTTGTGGGAACTATCGATTACAATGGAACATTTATAAAATATCATTTTTGAATTAGCCGTTGACTGAATGACTCAAATCCGGCTACTCCATTTATAAGGGCAAATGCTAAGTTATGGCTTAGCCATAAAAGCTTTCAGATGGAGGTGATCTCCACCAAGGGCTAACCAGCCCATCAGTATAGCTTAGTATATACTGAAATTTTTAGACCGTCTGATTGTGATTACTGGCATTTTAAAATAACTAACACTATGTGGATCTCCAAAAAATATAATGGGCACAGTAGCTTATCTTAGCTTGGACTTCATTCGTTTTCTTTTTTGGTAATGGTCTTGACACACTCAAAAACTGAACCCAAGGAATCATTCATTCACATTTTTACAAACGTATCAAAATGAGAAAGGAAAAAGAAAAGTTATGGCACTAAATGATTTAGGGAGGAAACCCCCCTTATCAGTTATCAGTACTCTACCCTACAAAAAAGTCTTGCCTCTTTGTGACCGGTTCCCTTATTGTTCGTACACAGAACACCTAATGCACCAACTCTATTAAAAGTTCTGAAAGGGCTCCTGTTGTCAAGCTAATTATTTAATCGCTAACTACTGCATACAAGTTTTTCACCAACATCGAAGCAAGCTGCTACCATCATGGCATACATTCGACAAAACAATTCCAACGATTTTAGTGCAATGCCAATAAGACAACGAGAAATTTGAGGAATTAAAACAAGTACGTTTTAGTTTGTTTTGGCTGGATAAGAATTATTTTCGCTAATAAATAGACAAAGATCACCTCTAAAAAATTAGCTCCAAGATACAATCGAAAGCAGCACTTTTTCTTGCACCAAAATGAAATGTATTACTAATCACAGGCTCCACGGGCACTTGTTTTTCGAACTCAACTACATGTGGTACGACTAGCTAGACTAAATTTATAAATATTTTTTATTTTTTTTTACAACTACAAGCAGTATAACTGGCAGTGCAAATAACTTTAAGCTCTCATCAACTTGCACTTCATTATCGTACCCTGTTGCTGTCTACACACGCACTGATTCTCTCCACCAAACCACAGCAAAAGTTATTGTACGTGATAAAGTCAAGCTCAAGTACAGGTAAATAAGCTTGAATTAAACTCCCATGAGGGACTTCCTCTTAGTCATGTAGCCCACTTAGAAATATTTCCCAGGCAAAACACTGCGACATAACTTGACTAATCTGATTAGCACACATGCACATTTGTACTCTTGCAAGTAGAAGTCAGATATTTGCCCATTTACAGCTTGTGACAGATGCAAAAGCGTATTTTTTTTCATCCTTTTTTGTTACTGAACAAGCAAGTGCTTTATATCAGGTCTGCGTGGAGTGGAGAAACTTGTTTAAGCAGCCAAAACCTGTCATTACAAAGAGGAAGAGGTAATTTCGTGAATCAGTATAAATATGCTCTCCACACAGCCTTTAAACATCTAACATTACTATTTCGTTTGTCTACACACCTTCATTCACCCATAAAATATCAGTTAATGTTACAATACTTCAAAGCTACTCTATCTAAATCACTAAAATCCTGATATACTGTAATGAAAGCAATAGTATTGGTATAATTGAGAACAAGTCCACATTTCACGCCTGAAAGTATGCTTGAATTAAGAGAGATAGATTTGTATAGCTCTTCCTAATTGAAAAAAAAAATTGACGCTTTTGCGCGTTTATGAAAAAATGAAATCTATGGCAAAATTAAAAGCCCTTTCAACTGATTGTCTCATTACTGACTGAGCATATATTGCCTGTTTGTTGTGCACAAACAAAAAAAGGGATGTTTCAAACACTCATTCACAATGTTCTTATTTTGTGTTTAGATGCAAAAAACCTAATGGAAGCACAACCTTAACTTTGTTAATCAATTCACCTTTGGCAATAAGGAAGCATTTTAAAAAGAGCAGGGGTGAATGTTATTTCAGTACTTCAATTAAAAAGATAATGCCTTTTTGGATATCTATTAGTTTCTATTAAAATGGTAATTAGAAATTGCTCGACTTTGGTCATACCCATGACTGCTCCCCAACACCATAAACAAAAATAAAAAAGGTCCAGTCAGCATAAACACTCGACATATACACACTCCCCAAAGTCTAAAACAACCCAAGTGGGTTCTGATATATGAATCACACGTTCATCTATTCAGGTGATGAATTCATAACGGATTTTAGTGAAATACTCATGTTTCACTGGTCGAAGCACCATTTCGACGACTTTAAGGGAGCGCATATGGTGTGTTTAACTGACTGGACCGTAGGTAGGCAAAACTAAATTCAGTAGGCACTGTGAAAGCAACTCCACACTAAATATTATAGCAAAGCAGTAGATTTAATTTAAGAAATTTTATGAGGCCCAAAAAGCAAAACAAATAAAACCAAAGGTCCCAAGGAGCAAGTACTGTTTATGACGTTTGCATCTGTAATGATGTTTGTGCTTTCTATACTTCCTTAGTGTAGCATATTCAAAATGTTGTTTTAACGGCCAAAATCATGACACTTTTAACTCCTCTTTCTTCTGCCCACCTACAAACAGTGATCTGGACTACCTAATACCTACATTGTAAACCTAATATGAATTTTCAACCTCAAAACCCATCCAAACACTATCCCTTTTCTCTCTAACAAGTAAACAAGCATTATATATCAGACCCCTCTCTCAGGAGGTCATTGGTCTTTTGGCTTAAGGTAGTATGGTTTCCCTTCTGTTCTGATTCTGTTAGGTTGTTTGTTTTTCCTGATCTGTGCTAAATCAGATTGCAGCTCACATAAAAACCTGGAAACGTAATAATCAAGTATGGGATGAAAAACTTGGACTGTTGCGCAAAAGTGGATGTCACACATACACGTGCACGCACACACACAAACACACACAAGACCACTATCAAATACATGGTCCCGCAAATTCATGCAAATCTAGTGTAACCCGTTTAAATTGTTCCTCAGGGCAGGCTGTAAATTCCTATGCAAGGCCACAGCGTCACGCAAATTGGAGGCATGATATGGAAACCCATCCATTATCACTGTTACCATGGAGACACACGGCTGCATAATTCTAACATGAACCGAGTCGAATCGACTGCAAATGGAGAAGAAATAAAGGACTGACTCGCCAGTGATGGATACTGGTTCGAATAGATGGCTTAGATTCAAATTTTAGACTCGCACTGAATGGACAGCATCTAAAATGGGAGTCAGGGGTGGGAGGAAAAGGAAGCGGCAGAAAATAAATAGAAATAAATAGCTAAATTCGTCCTCTCGTGTTCACTCTCTACTGAGATGTGAAGAAAAGCTTTGATACTGGCACAGGAGGGATGTGTGGCTGTAGTTGCATATAGGTTTATCTAGGTGTGTAGAGAGGACCAAACCAAGCGACC
>NW_015555709.1:539172-543420 GCF_001515605.1 Sinocyclocheilus anshuiensis
ACCCAACCCACCCCGTTTTTTTTTTTTTTTTTAGCGAGTAAGAACGCCTTACTCGGTCAAGTAGCCATCCAAGCCGATAGTAGCACCATGGTGATCTTTGACGTAACCATGGCGAAGGCCTCCATTGGGCAGGGGGGGACAGGCGGCGGTGATGCCACAGTGCTTGAGCAGGTTGAGGCTGGGAGACGACGGTGAGGACGAGGAGGATGTGGAGGAGGAAGGCTTCATGGTTGACAGAATGAGAGCTAGGCAGTCGGCAACAGCTTTATTGGATGCGCAAGCCAGGGCTGGCGTATGACCTGTGACGTGACAAAAACACAAAGGCATCTTAGCCAAGGAGAAACTCATTTAAATGTAGCAGTTAGGCTACATGATTTATGGAGCGTTTGTTCAAGGGATAGTTCACCGAAAAATTTAAATTCTGTCATTAATTACTCACCCCCATGGCCTTTTTGTGCGCAAAGAAAACAAAAATAACTATTTAACAATTTCTTCTGGGACAGTCTGCCACCATTAACGAGAGTACCATGGCGCATGCCGTTATTTTTGTTTTCTTTGCACACAAAAGGTGTATTTGCAGCTTCGTAAAATTACAGTTGAACCACTGATGTCACATGGACCATTTTAACGATGTCCTTACTACGTTTCCGTGCCTTGACCATGGTAGGATCCTTGCTGTCTATGGAGGGTCCGAAAGCTCTCAAATTTAATCAAAAATACCTTAATTTGTGTTCCGAAGATGAACGAAGGTCTTACGGGTTTGAAAAGACATGAGGGTGAGTAATTCAAGAAAGAATATTCATTTTTGGGTGAACTATCCTTTTAAGATGGAGCACTGTGCTAATGTACCGTATTTTCCAGAAAGTCGCTTATATTCCAAAGTAATGAAAATAACATCAAGCACACACAACATATCAGTTCTAACATGGCTAACTTGACATCACAGCCTATTCATCAAACTAAAATGCAGTCAACCAAGCCTAAAGTTACACGGTTCAAATTCTCACATCTGTTTTTTTTTCCGCAGGGAAATTACTGTCTTTCAGTAAATGACGGTAAGTTGTTGTTAGCTGCTGTCGAATTATAAATGGTTTATGCATTCGTACAGAAATGTTTTATTTCTTGGGTTTCACTTTTTTTTTTTTATCTCTCCCTAACACCATTTGTGCTTGATAGGCAAGGCAAAGCACATCAAGTTTATTTCCCACATGCTGGTAATTCAGTTTCACTTTAAATAAGTTTATGCTCTGTGTTTCTAATAAATGTTGTTTATAATAAATGGCATCATAATTAAAATGTTTTGATGTTCTGTGGAGTAAAGGGAACTAAAATATACTATAGTATATAGTATAAACTTCTAAATTATCTAAGCTAACAAAATGTAAAAGATTGGATGACCAATACATTTCTCCTATTAAATTCGGATAAGACAGAGATATTATTTATTGGACCAAAAAACAATACACAGAATCTCTTGGATTACAATTTGCAACTAGATGGATGTACTGTTACTTCCTCTACAGTCAAAAATCTGGGTGTTGTATTAGACAGGAACTTGTCTTTTGAAAATCATATTTACCATGTTACAAAAACAGCATTCTTCCATCTTAGAAACATTGCCAAGCTACGAAATGTTAGCTACCGGTTTCTGATGCAGAAAAGCTAGTTGATGCTAACTTTGCACACCCACTGCAAAAACTCCCATCTTCTCCTTCTGTCCCCTCACTGAGGCAGAAGTATCAAAACGTGCTAATATTTTGGAATTATTTTATTTAACATTTTTTACAATTATTTCTGAATGTAATAAAATGTGATTTAAACTGCAATTCAACTGATGTTTGTTTTTCCCCCCCCTCTCAACAGTGAAATTTTTACCCGGTCCAACCAGTATTCAATTGCAAAAAATACATACGTATATATATATATATATATAAGATTTGTCATGTTCAGAACAGTAAATGACTAGTATGCTAACTTCATCAATATTAATATAGCATTTCTAATAATTATTCCATGGAAACAATTGCACAATATACTTTTTACCCCTAATCTTATCTTTGCACCAGTTCATGTTGCTGTGAGCAGCTCACACAAACTTTTCCCAAAAATGCAAAACATAAATTTGTCTGTATTGTATTGCAAATTCACTTAGAAAAACCACAGCAAGGCCTGTCTTACCTTCCTCATCCACTGCCAGCACTGTGGCTCCACGATTCAGCAAGGCCTGAACCACGGTGGCCAAACCATTCCTGGCGGCAATGTGGAGGGGCCTGAAATATAAAGAAAATGAAGTTGAGAATGATTTTAAAATGTTTGTCCAGTTTATTCTGAATGAGTTACAAGTAAAGTTTGTAGTTTCTGTGCCACAAAGACAAATCAAGCAAATGTTTAAAGCTAGTCAGGATGCTCAAAAAAGAGAGCAATGTTATGAAATTGCTACAGAGCCATGAATAATTACTTGTTGTATTTGCAAACTAGGACAAAGAAACTCACATTTGAAGCATACTGTTGGTTGCATTTATGAGGATAGGGTTGTGGATCTCCTTCAAGATCAGCATGGCACACATTTCATGAGCCTTCAAACACACAGTTAACAATATGCACAACATTTGAGAAATCTGATCAAGAGAAAATTAGTGTTAATAGAGCACAGTTTGTTACCTTGCTGCAGGCCAGGTGCAGGGCAGTGTTCTTGTTCACATCCAGGAGGGACAGGTCAGCTTTGGCTCTGTGCAGCAGTAGGGCTGCATACGACAATAACAAAAAAATCTGAAATTACTAAGCTCTCTATAAAGGCATGAGACTTACAATGTCTGAGGGTCTTGGATTACTTATATCACACATGGTACAACTCTTACCCACAGCACCGCTTTGGCCATTGTCGGCGGCCACCATCAGTGCAGAACGCCCTGAGTGGTCTACGGCGTTGATGTCAGCTCCATGCCGCAGAACCAGCTGCAGCCCAGCCATGTCCTCGGCAACTGCGGCCGCGTGAAGCGGGGTCCTGAGTACAAAACGTTAGAACATAGTCATTTAGATAGTTGATAACTCATGTACTGGTTTTCAATTTGTAACTTTTTAAAAATTAATATACATATATAATTGTATTTTAACCTCCTGGGGTCGAGCAGATTTGAATGATAACAGCAAAAAGAACTTCAAATGCTCCTTCATACGTGATCGTACATATAAGAGTAATACAGCATTTAAATCTGTAAAGGGTCTACTTTTATTTGTGTACACTCACAATATCAACAAAACATTGTGCTTTTGCAAAATAAAGAAAATAAACAGGGTGTGCTTTTAGCCGTCTCATTCTCCGTTCATATCTGTTTGAAATGCGTCAATAAAATGAACTGAAACTCAGCGAATATTTGACACACACACGTGAGAGATATATCTATTGAAAGCTTGACATGTCTACTTTTAAATGAAGTATGTCATGCCAAAAACAAATATTATGTGACAAAGTAATCAGTATGAAACCAACGCGGTGTCAAGTCTTGGCCGTCGCCTTCATTATCGCTAATGTGACCACGCCCACTCGCCGATCTCGCTTTTGATATTACAATCGTCCACGTGAGACACGCGCATGTAAACGCCCACATCACAGCAAACAAAGCAGCGAGACTTTCCCTCAAGTTCATCTCGGCTACTTCGCTTCTGGAAGAGGACGCGCTGAGAGGAATAAGATAGAAAGAGCTTTGGATTTTCCTCAGAAGAACGCGTTGGCTTGATATCCAGTGGAGGATATCATTTACACTAGTAAGTCTTTTTTTATTAGCCTACTTGCATTAGTTGTTATTGTGTTACTGTGACATAACTTGTACATATTTTACTAGTTAGACTTTTTCCAAACCATGATTCCTGACTAAATGTATAATCAAGTGAAACATTATGAAGATTCATTCACTGCATCTAATGTCTCACGATGCCAGGATGTTTTTTTTTTATGTTCTATAAAATAGACAGCAACGGTAATATGAGTTATAATGTAATTAAAAAAGTAATATGAGTTATAATGTTAGAGAAAGAATGTTTAGACTAAACTTTACAATAGGCTCTGCTCGCGTAGATCTTTATAGCGTGCTTAACAATAATCATTTATTTTTAGCTTCTGTTCGGGAATATCTGCTCTGTTGTAAATGGCAAAGCAGCCCACTCGGTCATGGAAAACAGAGACTCAAGTTGACATGTTCCACAGGCTCTGAGATTCCTGCCTGCACAGGAACCTGGACCACAGCTAAG
>NW_015555709.1:543497-552413 GCF_001515605.1 Sinocyclocheilus anshuiensis
CAGCATTATTCATGATCATTCACGCCTACTCGCATATACCTTTTCTACACAAAAAGTGTCTTAGAAAATTTAAATCAATATATTGTTTTCCGTAAATGAGTGAGTAAGATGATTTTCACATATTTTTGAAGCAAAAACTCTAGACTTCAAGATCCAGTTCTCAAAAGTCTTGTGAGCGGATCGGCGCATCCCTACTACTTGCACCAACCTTCCTTTGGCATCCCTGATGTTTACCAGCGAATTACAAACACTGGATTCCAACAGCAGCTCTGCAGAACCACTATGGCCATTAATGCTGCAATGAGACGACAAGAACATGCAGCATGGCGATTAGGAAACATATACCATACATTATATATTCAATGTAGTTTTATTTAAATACTCTTTGCATATCAAAAACTTAATATATGGGTTTACTACGCAGAAAGGATTCAATGGCTAATTTTGGTGGCTGTAAAAAAAAAAATTTCGAACAAGTATCCAAGTACACTACCATCCAAAAGTATGGGGTTGGAAATTTTTTTTCATGATTTTTGAAAAAACGTTTCTTATGCTCACCAAGGATGCATTTATTTGATAAAAAAAAAAAAAGTAAAAACAGAAATATTGTGAAATATTATTGCAATTTAGTTTTCCATTTTACTATATTTTAAAATGCTAATTCTCATATGCTGATTTAGTGCTCAAGAAACATTTATTATCATCAATGTTGAAAACAGTTGTGCTGCATAATATTTTTGTAGAAACTGTGATACATTTTTTTCAGGATTCTTTTGATAAATAGGAAGTTCAATTGCATTAAAAAAAATATAATTTTTTGTAAAAGTCTTTGTTGTCAATTTTAATGCATCCTTACCATATACAAGTATTACCTGTGTTTTTTTTTATCTTACTGTCACCACACTTTTGAATGGTTGTGTACACTGGGGTGGAACCGATTTAAAATTAGTGAGCCTTTTTTACACCATTATTACTATTATTGATTTAAATTTGAAGTAATCTGGGTACAAACTGCAAAGATGATAAATAAAAAATAAAAGTGGATGATTACTAGAATTATTTATAACAGACATGTCCATGACTTTGACATTTAAATAATTTTCCCGACTTTTTCAGTTCAGTTTCTGTTTTCCCAGGAATTATTTCAAATAATAAAAAAATAATAAAAAAAAGAATTACATCACCTTTGAAACCGAAAAGAAAAAAAACAATACTCACAGAGCACAGTGCAGTGGGGTGAAGGGGTTTCCCTCCTGGATACTACATGGTTTAAGTTCAAGTAAAACATCCAAACAGTCTTCATGACCTGTTTCACAAATAGCGCAAGTCACCTATTTAACTTATGACAGTTTCAGCAATGCGAACGAGCCAATGAGGCTCAAAAGGTCTGAGCTCTTACCATGATAGGCTGCCCAGTGTGCGGGTGTGTAGCCGTGGCGGTCTGTGATTGGGTCGTGGGGGTGGGAGTGGTCAGCAGCAGAAAGAAGATTGGAGAGAATGTCAGCATGGCCGCAAGAGGCGGCCAGATGGACCGCGGTTCGCCCCTGAAAATCTCTGCTGAGGACTGAGACACTGTGGGACAGCAGGGCGGTTATACAGTCCTCCCGACCCATCACCGCCTACAAAGACAGACCTGGTTAGAAACCTCCCATTATGAGGACTATAGCAAAAGCTTTACTAATGATTTGAGAATCTCACCCCTCTGTGTAAGGCTGTTCTTCCTCTCCTGTCTCTCATATCAGGGCAAGCTCCTCTCTCCAGCAGCAGATGCACACAGTCAGTGTGTCCCCCCAGCACTGCCAGCATTAGTGGTGTTCTATCAAGAGAGAGAGAAACAGTGAGAATTATATCAACAACTGTGAGATGAAAATAAATACAGTTATGATTATTTTCCAGCATTGTTTGGGAACATTTTAATTAAAATTTTTATGAGGATCTCTTATTAAGTGCTATGCATGGCTTGTTTTGTTTTTGTTTATTTGAAAGTGACTTTTTGTGTTTGAACTGTTATGTGAATTACATATTTTGAAACTTAATTGTCATACCAATAACTGAGATTACCAAATTGTCTTTTTGTTTACATCTCTGAAATATATATAGTGAAAAGTATTTCTGAAACATGAAATAACACTGCACAGGTTGTGACATGAATAGCATTTACCTAAAATATTTATTAAATGCTAAAATATCTCTTTTTGTTTCAAGTTTTGTGGAACCCAGACAAACTGCGTATTACAGTCTTGTCACAGATCATAATTGTTATTACGGTCCAGCTACAGGCTCAAGCCTTCGTTGCACATGCAGACCTTCGAGTTAAATACTTATAATTTTATAACTATTATTTAGTTATAATTTTAATATGATAACTAATGTTAACAAATCAATATAATTATAAATACAAACATAAAAATGTAAATACAATTATTATAAAAAATTACATAAAAATAATACTATACTTTTTATAAGTTTATTCCAACACTCTGAAAATGCTGGGTTCAGCCTGTTGGGTCATTTTATTGGGTTATTTTTAATATTTTTACCCAGGGGCTGAGTTATTTTTTTTAACCCAAATGCTGGGTTCAGCCTGTTGGGTCATTTTATTGGGTTATTTTTAATATTTTTACCCAGGGGCTGAGTTATTTTTTTTAACCCAAATGCTGGGTTCAGCCTGTTGGGTAATTTTATTGGGTTATTTTTCATATTTTTTACCCAGGGGCGGAGTTATTTTTTTAACGCAAATGCTGGATTCAGCCTGTTGGGTCATTTTATTGGGTTATTTTTAATATTTTTTTTACCTAGGTGCTAGGTAGTTTTTCTGTAATTAAGTTGCTGGGTCATTTTTAATGCTAGGTTATTTTTTCTACCTAATCGCTGGGTCAAAATAACCCAGCATGTATTCTGTCTAATATTTACCCAGCGCTGGGTTGCCAAATAACCCAAGTTGGGTTGTTTTTAACCCAGCATTTTTTAGAGTGAAATTATTGTAAATCATTAGATTCAATCAGATTATGCAAGATGCATTACCTGTCAAGTGTTACCTTGTTTACTTAAAATGAATGCTGTGAACATGAGCAAAACAATAAAAAAGCATTGAAAAGATGAAGTAAAAGAGCCATTAGCTCATACATACTGTCCCTCTGCATCTGTAACATTAACTAGGTCGGCTCCCCTCTCGCTACAGAGCAGCATCCGCAGACATTCTGAGTGGCCGTTGGCAGCTGTCAACAAAAAACACACAGCAACTTGTCAAAAATCCCACAGAAAGATAAGATTCACAAGCCAATTTACACATACGTGCTCTCTGTACCTGCAACATGAAGAGGGCCCCATTTGCTGCGGTGCTCTGTGAGCAGGCAAGATGCTGATTGGCAGAGCAGCAGCTCTACGCAGCGAGCATGTCCTCTTTGAGAGGCCACATACAGCACAGAGCGCCCCACCGGGTCACAGGCATCCACATACGCTCCAGACTCAATTAACACGGTGACACATTCCCAGTGACCCGACTCCACCTGACAGCAAAAGGAGAGCGGAAAAAGTCATTTCTTTTAATATCAGCTCATTATATATCTATTTTTGGACCAACAGGGGGCAGTTCTCTGCAGAATTACAGAATATCTGTTGATCTATATTGCTGCTGATTTTTATGTCTTGACATTTTGTACATACCGCCAAGTGTAGTGGGCTGATAGACCCATTGCTCTCCTTGTCTCCTAGCGAGTTGAAGCACATCTCCAAAAGCTACAGAATCAAGAACAAAATATGAAGCATGTATCAAGTGTTGTACTGTAAGAAAAATGTTAAAAATCACAGTGGATGATATTAAAGTGAAAGATCAATCTCACCAGCTCCAGGTTTTGTTTGTTGCCATGGGCTGCAGCATAATGCACAGCACTGTATCCTTTAGTGTTGCACAGAGATGGATCAGCACCATTATCCAACAAATGCTCCACACACCTGAAAGTATCAAAATGCATGAGACTCAAAGACCAAAACAACTTTCCTCATAGTCACACTAACATTCAAAAGTTTGGGGTATGTAAGATTTTGAAATGTTTTTAAAAGTCGTCTCTTGTGATCACCAACACAGCATTTATTTTGTTAAAATCAAGTAAAAATAGTAATTTGTGAAACTGTGATTTAAAATATTTTTTTTCTATTTTAATACATTTTAAAATGTAATTTATTATTACTTTAGTCTTCATTGTCACATGATTCTTCAGAACAGAATCAAACAGAAACTTTTGTAACATAGATGTTACATTATACAGTATAGCTGAAGATGCATCCTTGCTAAATAAATTGTTTGTTTCTTAATTATTTTCTAAACTACTTTGCTGACCCCTGGGAGACCTTTGAAACACTGTGCAGTACCTTAATGGACCACTAGGGGACTACACACCCCTAGCACTAAACAGTGTTCAAAGAGTGTTCCACTCCAGATGGTCATGTGACACGTGACATAAGTGTAAAGCATATATAATGTAATTATTATTTAAATAATTCAAGTGGAAAAAACAAACTTCAAGTAAGAGCTGCTAAGATTAGGTACAGAACTTAATTTACAAACAAAAAACCAAAACTTACAGGAAGGATTCCTTCTCCCCATCCTCTTGGTTCTGATGGGTGCTGGCATGGGGTCGGTCCGTTCTGAGAAAGACACCAGAAATCAGTAATGCTGTGTACACCATGCACTATTATATTTAACAGATGCAAGATGATGTGTGGGTGTGTGTGAGTGCATTTCACCTGCAGAATGCAGTCGATGCAGCTGAGTAGTGTAGAGGTGTACAGCCAGAGCGGTCACGCTCGTTGACCTCCGCCCCCGCTCCTACCAGAACCACCGCACACTGATACCTCCCATTAGCAGCCGCATAGTGCAAAGGAGTCCTGGTGGAGAGACAAATTTAAACACTCAGCATACTGCTAAATCTAAAAAAAGTTCAGCATACTTCATGCCAAAATCCTATATTAAAGAGAAGAAATTGCACGGAATGCACTGAAACCAAAAACAATCAGCCGAAATACATTTTTTGACAAAATTATATAATTAAAAAGTTGACATAAAAACTGTATATTTGAGTGTTGATTATTAAATGTCATAAAAAAAATGATTGCAGAGCATCACTACTTGGCATAAGGAATATTTACATCATGCACACTTCAGACATGATCATGACAGAAATTGTGAGCATCCCATTTTATCAAAGAAAGAAGATTTGTACCTTCCAAACTTGTCCTTCTTATTCATGTCAGCTCCACTGCTTAAGAGCAGGTTGAGACATTCAACATTCCTGAATGAAGAAAATAAAGGATACGCATAAATAAATATGTTAAACATCTTTTTCAATTACATTCAGATGCTGGCTGTTGAGTCAGAATCAGCAAAACGACCTTGGTTGGCATTTGTGCGCATAAAACGCTGTTATATGGGACACCTGATATAAAGTGGGCCAGTGGCTTTTTAAATAGCCCAGTCTAAGTAGAGCTGCAGCCTCACCCTCCAGAGGCAGCAGCGTGTAGACAGGTCCTCCCAAAGTTGTCTGGGGTGTTGATGTCAAATCCGGCCGAGAGCACGTGTTCTTTACTCATTGACAACACAATGCTGTAGAGCTGACCTGCAAAAGTCAATGCAGTGTTAGTTAGAGGAAAACACTGTCACTTTGGCTGGCAGGAAATCGGTTATTGTGAAAAGCAGTTAATGGACTGCTTTAAGACTTCAGTCTATTACTAATGAAGTAGCATGGGATTTGACATTTTTTGAAGTAACATGCACATAAATATGACAACTATTTAGTACCATATTATTACAATCACAGCACTTCCCTAAGGGACAAGGACATATACAATATAGTCTAGGGACAAAACCATTTTCATTTGGCCCTTGCTGTAATTGGTCACTGTATAGGGAGAAATTGTGCGTACCTGAGGAAAGTAGCTTACGACAACAGTCAGAGGACCCGTAGAGCACAGCTAAGTGTAGAGGAAACATCCCATGAATTCCTTGTCTGTACAAAGAGGACAAATAAGCAAATTATTTCATTACACATGCCACAAGCAGATAACATGCAAACTGAGAGGAGATTAGAATCAGTTTCCTTGTAAATGCAAATTCCTTTTGGAAGAGGGGTAAGACTGCCATTTTTAACTAAATTGTCAGAAATACAAGGAGAAATGAGATGCACATGAAAAATACACCTAATTATATGTGAGGGTGTCTGCTATTAACGGAACTTTTCTCACATTTTCATGAACAAGCGAGGAAATGTATAATATTCAAATTTTTTTAATGTAGTGATCCAATCTTCAACATTTTGCAATGACTTGCAACATTATATGATTTTTTATTTTTGCTCTTTCTTGCTACTTATTGAGCCAGTGACACACTCTAGCCCAGTGCTGATGTTATTAACTAAAACTAAATCATATGATAAAATGTGCAATTTAGTAATTACAATAAAGCTAAAATATAAATATTACATGAAAAACTGAAACTTATAAAAATGAAATGTAGTCATGGCAACTAACTGAACAAGTTAAAGTACTCTCTGAAGAGTACTAAACTTTTTAAAGAATTATTGAAAAAAAAATAGCACATAAAATTACTTGAACTTAAATTAAAATCAAGATGAAAACTACAAAAAATAAATTAGAATATACTATAATTTATAATTAATACTAAAATAACACCGCTTCAGCCCCACATACCATTTTGCATAAATGTAATTCATGATCATTAGCCACAGAATTTGCTTAAGATTGTATGATAAAGACATTATGCAATTGTTATATTGTAAAATATGACTTTACTCCACTCACTACAAAGCAAGAAAACAAAAACACCTAAACAAAGTCTCACTTAACAAACATGTTTTTACCTGGCTGTGTCAGCACCGTTTGTCATTAAGGTGCTGATAAGCAGCTCGTGGCCGTACTTAGCAGCAACATGAAGAGGAGTATTGCCATATCTGTCCACACAATCTATCTCCCCACCTGAGGAGACAACAAGTGGGGGTTAAATACTACAAAAGGAATTGGAAATTGAGTGAAAAAGGAAAGTAACTAACCATTTTGAATAAGGATCTGAGAGCGAGTGAAACGTCCATGAATGGCTGCCATGTGCAAAGGGCTTTTCCCTTCTTTACTCTGTGGAAAAGAAAAAAATAAAGGAATGTCTTTCCTAAAGCTTAAAAACATTGAGAAAGGATACAAAAATTCAAGTCAAATACATTTAGATCATCCAATCAGAGCAATGCATTAATAAACCACTCCCGTTTCCCTATCCAGACCTGCATGTTGACATCAGCACCGTTGTTGACCAGCAGCTCCAGGCAGAGAGCCCCGTTAGTGGACACGGCAGCCAGGTGCAGGGGTGTGTAGCCGCGGTGGTTGGGCTGGTTGACGTTGGCCCCACGGTTGACCAGCTCGTTGGCTACGGCCTCCTGTCCCGTGTAGCAGGCCACATGGAGAGCAGTGTTTCCAAAGGCATTAGGCTCATCAATCTGAGAAACAGACAGCATGGAATAAAATATCCTGCAAACCAAGGATCAACCACCTTTCTTTTCAAGGAAAATAGACAAAAAATATTGATGACTCATTCTTCACTACAGATTTTTGCCACCATCTTGCTAGTACAAAATCATGGGTCATAGCTATGACATAACTAATACTGATCCTTTTTTATTGACAAGTCGTTCAAATACCCGCCAAATGTTTTTTTTATTAAAATGATATTATGACAATAATAAACTATTAACATGAGGTGGGTTTCAGAAACAAATTATCATCACTCAAGTAGACCAAATCCAGGGACATCCGATTCACTTTTTGGCCTAAAATTTGTTCTTTTAAAAACTAAACACTTTACATTGCAATCATTTTTGACCCATGGCCTAGTGACGAATAGCCAGTGAGGAACATTTATCTGGGTTAGAAAAGGTCACGTTTTCCAAATGCATCATGTTTGAATTAGGGGTCGACCAATTATTGGCGCCGATATTAAGCATTTTTATGATTATCGGTATCGGTCATTTTCAAAACTGATTCGCCGATAAAATAACTTAATTTTGAAACACGCTATTTGGCTCTGATGCAGCCTGTCAGAACTCACCACTCTGTGGCCTAAAGCAGTCTCTTATCGGTATTGGTCATTTTCAAAACCGATTCGCTGATAAAATAACTTAATTTTGAAACGCGCTATTTGGCTCTGATGCAGCCTGTGAGAACTCACCACTCTGTGGCCTAAAGCAATCTCCGCCCACCGCCCATCTGATTTGTTGGGAGTCACGAGTCCGACCAATTAATGCGGAATTCACTCTCATTCCGAAAGCGCATGCTAACTGGAGCTGCTTCAGTGATCACGCATCAGTTGTCTCTAGGTAAGGTAAGGCAGCAGCAGACGTTGCTTAAGTTGCAATAAATCACAATCCACTAACGTTACACTGAAGTTGCAAAACACCTCAATATTATCTATGATTTCCCCGATGCAGAAAATGTGGAAGGAATCGTGGAATCCAGTCATATAAATGGAATTTACTGTATGACGCGGAATGTCACGGAATTTGTCAAAGTTTGGATGAATGAATCAAAAGTAGGTCAGTACACTTAGAGTCGCGATATGGACTAGTATCTGTAAATATTAAGGCGCAAAAATACTATTTAATTATGAATCCTGCATGTACACAATACGCTATTTCTTCCATGTTTTAATTTTAATAGTAAACCTTTTGTTTGCCAAAAAAATAAAAAGTGTAACTCTCATTTGATTAAAAGATCAATTAAATTGATTTATGCCTTAATTTGCACTGCACTGTAAATTAAAACTAACTGAAATTTCTAGTGTCATATAGGCCAAGACATTTCAATAGGCTATTGAACTAAGTGTGCCTGTAAAAGGCTATTAGTGTTATAGTTTCATGA
>NW_015555709.1:552776-562333 GCF_001515605.1 Sinocyclocheilus anshuiensis
TTATCAGAAATATATTACTGTGGTGCAGTATGATATACATAATACTACTACAACAATTATTAAAACTTTTGTTTAAAAGAATAATCACACAATACGCTATTTCTTCCATGTTTTAATTTTAATAGTAAACCCGTTGCTTGCCAAAAAACAAGGAGTTTAACTCTCATTTGATTAAAAGATAAATTAAATTGATTTATGCCTTCATTTGCACTGTACTGTAAATTAAAACTAACTGAAATTTCTAGTGTCACATAGGCCAAGATTAGGATGACAAAAATTGAGACATTTCAATAGGCTATTGAACTAAGTGTGCCTGTAAAAGGCTATTAGTGTTATAGTTTCATGAAAATAGTTGCAGTCTTCTTAACAACTTCTACAATATAGCTATGAAGACATTTAAATTATTTACACTTATTATATACATTTTTTTAAGTTAATCCCTTGATGTGCATTAGATGAATTGAACAGTCACCTCTACTATTGTAGGTTATGTTTTAGCCATCATAAAAGAATTAATGAGGAATTATGAGAGGTTATGCTACTACACATACATTTCTAACATGTAAATTATTGAAGCCAAATACTTACATTTCCCCAAGCTGTTTAGCTGTAGTACAGCATTCATAGGCTTAATCATGAAGCATACAGTGGCCCCACTTTTAACTCTCTCTTTATATTACCCTTATTGTAGATGGATGCACAGAGGAAGACAAGAGTAAGAAGTGCAATGTGAGAGTACTACACTCAACCAACACCAAGGAAGGCAGTTTTTGTCAGAGCCCTTGTTATTCTTAATTTTGACATTAATTTTAATTTTTACACCAGACATATATATCGGTTCAAAATATTGGTTATCGGCCTACTTGATCAGTAATAATCGGTATCGGCCCTGAAAAACACATATCGGTCGACCCCTAGTTTGAATACGGCTGACTTCATATTTCTGATGCCTTATCCCATATTGCCAATATTTTTAATCTATCAAAGACGAATTGTTAAAATGATTTAGGAACCAGACACTTAATCTTTGGACAAAAAATAAATCAAGAAAGAGGAGAAAAGTGATAAAGCTCAATGTCAAGTCCTGGCACTGACCTCGGCTCCATTGCGTAACAGGTACTTGACCACATCGACGTGGCCACTGGCAGCAGCAGCGTGGAGAGGGGTGTATCCTCGCTTATCCTTACAGCTCTTATCCGAGCCCTGAGACACCAGCAGCTTAACCACGTCCAGATGTCCTGAAAGAAACAAACAGGTAAGTATTACTACTACTTCCAGGAATCACCACTAAGTAGCTAAAGATGATGAAACCAATCAATTGCTATTTAGCTACAGAAAACACCTACAACACTTCAGAAAGATACGAGTATATACTTACCAAGGTAAGCTGCCCAATGAATGGGCTGCCTGTCCTTCTTGTCACTGGCACTCAGATTGGCTCCCTTGTTCAGCAGCAATTTAACCATCTAGTTGGCAGCAAAAGCACAAAGTCACATTGTATCCATTTATTAAAACCATCTGTGCATGAGAGGCACCCATGAAAACTAAACAAAAAACCAGTCACATTTTTAACAAGGCTAGAATGCTGTATCGTATGAATAAAAACATTACTGCATATGGTGGCAGTACTGCTGTTTAAGGTCATACCTGCGCTGATGAGAAGCTCCATTATATGAACGTCCCCCAGCCAGGCAGCAGCATGAAGAGGTGTGCGGCGCTCTTGGTCCTGACACAAGAAAGTAGGGAGAGAAAAAAAAAAAAGTTAACAGATTTTTTATTTCCTTTCCACACTGCCATTTTTCATTAAAGGCCCACACAGCCCATATGTACAGTCACCCGGACAATCTGTCCATAGTTATTACATCACATATGCAGATGAGACACATAATTCACGCTCACACTAAATTGCCATTCGGAACATACCAGTGCATTGACTTCATCTTTCTTGTGCAAAAATAACTTCACTTCATCCACATTTCGGTTAAATATGGCCTGGACCAGAGGCGTCTGGAGGAGGGGGAAAAAAAGGGTGGATGTTATGATAATGCTATGAAACATGACAACAAATTCAAACCTTTTGTTTGAGCAACTTCTGATTACAGTGTATAACATTAAGTGTCACTTGTGAGGTGTATAACTGTATGATTATAACCAAATATCATGATCACTGAGTATCATAAGAAAGCTGTAACAAAACAACACACACTGCAATTTTATCTACGTAGATATAATACATGTGCATACAAAAGCCGGAGTATTTGTTAAATAGATTAATAAACCAGTGCGTTTTAAAAACATAAACACACAATAGATGTTTTCCTATGCGGCTGGCTGACACCCAGCTCATTAGGCTAGCAGGCTGGCTAACGTCTGGGCGTGATAAAAGGGTTATTTTTTTCATTTTTATCGCCTCTTGGGTAGCCCTACCCTTATTATACAGTAAAAACGTGACGTTTACAGCTAAATGCATGACAAAAACACAAGTTTTGATGGAAGAAATATAAGGGAAATGTCATAATCCATCGTCATCTTGCTAGCTAACATGTCAGGCTCTGCATACAAGCGCAGAGAGCGAACAACAAACTGCTTGATTTTCGCTACTCGTAGGGTTTTAATTTCCCTCACCTGGTCAGAAATATTGAGTACCCCCATCTCCCTGCGTCAGTCGGGCCGAAAGTCCCTCATCAGTAAGGAATCGAGGCTGGGAAACCAATACAACAATCTTGCGTTGCGATTACAGACGTGATGAGTGAGTTTTTAGCTGGTGGTGAGGCAGTTGAAAATAGCGACACCAGCGTGATGGCCGCCTGCTGCAACAACTTTCAGAATAAATGCCCGTGAACTAAACCTAAACGAAACTATTTATATATAGACATTTAGAGTACAGAGTTAAGAGTTAAGGATGTTCTGGGCCTGCTCAAAATTAAAGATATAATGCCACATAAAAATGTACTAAAAACGATGCCTGCTTTGACACACCTTGGCTTCTAATATACAGTTAAAATGGCTGTGGAAATGCATGCACCTCTGAGAAACATTAAACTGTGCGTTTAAAGATAAGAAGCTCTTTTGTGCCGCCTTTTGCAGTGTAAATTTGGCAATTTTGAGAATATATATAAACCTGTTAAGAAAAATTTGCAAGTTAAGAATTTGTAACAATGCAACTTTACATTTACATTTAGTAATTTAGCAGACGCTTTTATCCAAACCGACTTACAAACGAGGACAATAGGAGCAATCAAAACTAACAAAAGGGCAACAATATAAGTGCAAATGACAAGTCTCGGTTAGCCTAACGCAGTACACTTATGTGAAAAACTGTTACTCATACTGTTAAAAACTATTTCTGAAAATATAATGAAATATAAGCACAGTATCATGATTTCTAGTCTTTACAAAGCAGAATGACCCACCAAATAATATAAAATTATGTAAATGTTAACTTTTTTCCAACTTTTTAAAAGTTGGTCTTGATGATAACTAAACAAAATTGTATTTAATAATTAATGCATGTAAAAATCCAAGTGTTTATACAGTAGATGTTGAAGGATGGTTTTATTGTTTTTCTTTTTTATCCAACAGGAAGAGATTTAAAAAATCTATATAAAATAAAATGTCTGACATTCTAACTAGGCGTGTATAACGCCCTCTTCTGTTCAAACCAATAAAAACAAATTAGAAAATCTTTTTCAATTAAAGCCACTTTAGAATATTTCAGTTAAGCAATTTCGGCATCATGCTTTTTAAACATGAATGGAGGAGAAAAGCATATCATGTATGGTCAAAGGCCATGCATCCAAACAAACTGATATATTTTAAACAGGTTGTAAATGATAAAAGCGATTTTTTTTACCTCAAGGATAACACACAAAAATCTAATCTATGTGTTTCACTTTTTTGTATTTAAGTATTTTTTAACTGCATAAATCTGACTTTTATTTTGAAAACGCACCGAAAACAACAACCTTCCGGTGGCCCTGTTGAAAATTTTGATAGGGTTGCCATTTTCACCAAATATAAAAACACCCAATACAGTTTTTAGGCCATGCAGAACGCACAATGAGTTTATTTACGAGTGCTAAACATCAGAGGAAAAGCCACTAGAGTTAAAAAAATGGCAGACTCTGTAGTGATGGGAAGCGGATCTTTAAACTCCGGAAGCGTAAATATCTCCTTTCATTTGTGTTAACGTTACCTAAGTTACAGTCTGCTAGCTTAGCCAAACAACACTAACTTTATGAGTTTGTTTAAATATAAGGCACATTTAAGGGCAGAATTGCCATATATTTAAAAAAAGACAGTTTTATATGCAAACACGTCGTTCTTTTTATTATGTTATGCGTAACGTTAAATATATAATAGCCTCACAATAAATGTAGTGAAGCTATCTAGAAACAGTTTAGTGTCTGTCAGCATAAAGTCTCAAACCAAGTGGTCTTGCCTACCTGAACACTATTTTTTGACCATCATATGCCCAGTCATGCTGTTAGAACACGCATATGATGTCCAAAAATGCTGTCTAGGAGAGCAGCCACCACTATCCCTGAAAAGGTCTTAGCTGATTTAAACTGGTCTCCCAGTCTTGAAGACCAGCAAAACATTTATGCTGGTTTAAACTTTTTGATTAGAACCATAAATAGCAGCAACCAAAGCTTGGTTTTGAGAAAGTCAAACATTTGAAATTGGACATCCTGATCTTTAATAGTCTGTTCTTTTGATTAATAATTGCAGCGCTCGGGGAGCAGTAAGACTAGCACAAGTCCTACAGAGAACTATCAGCTTGCTCGGAGACGCACGCTGCAGGTGGTGGTCAGCTCTCTGCTGACAGAGTGTGGCTTCGAGAACGCTGAGAAAGCAGCGATGGAGACACTCACTGAGATGATGCAGAGCTGTGAGTCCTTCCCTTATCTCATGCAAGTCACCTGTAAGATTATATATATATATATATGTGTGAGTGTGTGTTTATATAAATGTAATATTTATGTAATTAATTTTTTTTTATTTCGATTACAGAATAAACATGTTTCATTGTGTTTTCTATATTAAGCGTCTGATTATCTTTTGATAGATATAACTGAGGTTGGACGTTGTGCGAAGGCAACCTGTGAGCACACAGCTAGAAGCACCCCTACACTCTCTGATGTGGTCATCACATTGGTCGAAATGGGTTGGTTGCCCTTTTATCAATCTATTTTATCTTAAGAAGTAAAGATTTCACTTCTGTATGTGGTTGAATCACGTTTATCCGTTAATGAGATTTTAACTAATTCTGAGGTTTACTTTTTCCACAATCGCAGGTTTTAATGTGGATACTCTTCCAGTGTATGCCAAAAGATCCCAAAGGATGGTCATAACTGCACGTAGGTTTACCATTTTTTACTGATTTATCAGTTTATCCTATATTATCTGTTATAACTGTTTAAATGTACTCTTCTGTGTTTAACAGCTCCAATAACAAATGCTCCACTCGTCCCAAAAGCCCTCATAGCCGGACAGAAGCGCACTCATCCAACATACATCCCCAGCCACTTCCCAGAATTCCCAGATCCTCATACATACATCAAAACACCAGTGAGTTATTTTGCTCACCTGATGCCTTGTTATTGTGTGACTTTCAGCTTAACAACCAATAACATTAAGAACATACATTCTGCTTCAAAATATTATATCTCACATTTCTATGTTTTAGACCTTTCGAGAGCCTGTGTCAGATTATCAGGTGGTGAGAGAAAAGGCGGCATCACAGAGGAGAGATGTGGAACGTGCGCTCACGCGCTTCATGGCCAAGACAGGAGAGACGCAAAGCCTTTTTAAGGACGACATCAGTGCATTCCCTTGTGAGTTTTTCTGCCCCAAATACTGCCAGTGTCTTATTATACTTTGACTACCCTTTTGACTTTCTAGCATTTATTATTCATCTGTCTGTGTGTAATAAGTGATCGCAGCAAAGCCAAGCGCCATCCCTTACCTGAGTGCCCTGCTGCCCTCTGAACTAGAGCTTCAGACACTGGAGGAGACAGATTCATCCGAGCAGGACGACCAGACAGACACAGAGAACAACTCCAGTAACGTCAGTCAGGCAAGCATGAAGCATTTTTTCTTGTCAAAATGTTTATGCAAAAACATGAACTGTCCATCAAAAAACATGTCTTGTTTTTCTATGTTTTTTTTTGTTTATAACGTGTGTGTGTGTGTGTGTGTGTATACATGTATGTATGTATATGTGTGTGTGCAATAACTATATTTTGTATTTTGTTTAATTATTTTATTTTAATAATGACCTTTTAAATAGAATTATTATTATTATTTTAATAATAATAATAATAATAATGAATTAATTAATTTTTTTTATTTTTTTATTTCTAGGATGACCAAAGTGCAGATAAGGAGAATGTAGTGCTGCCGCCTGGTGGAGTTGTGCCTACAGGGAAGGCCAATGAGGAAAACATGATTGACAACCCATATCTTCGGCCAGTCAAAAAGCCCAAAGTGAGAAGGAAAAAATGAAAATTGATATATTGACTCGGCTACTTCTACATCAGCTGATTAGGATGGATGATGACTTCTTAGCACGTGCTAATCACATTGTGCCCCTTGAAGTTACAGCTAACATACCAGGAACCAGAGTCTTCAACAATTGCAATTTGGAAACGCGCAGTGGTCCATCATGTTACTGATGTTTGATTCATATAGAATGGCAGACTTTTCTGTATATCTGAAAAATATTAGATGGAATTCAAGCAGGCAACTTCTCTAAAGTGTAACAAAGCTTACAGTTGATTTTTGGTAGTTTGTTTTGATAAGCCTTCCCTTGAAATATCATTTTGTTTTTACAGTTCTAAACAACACATCAGAAACATGACATTCTCTTTTGATTTGTGTGTATTTGTTACTCATTTGTGAGTGATGGTAATAAATGTCTATCATTGTTTATTTTATGGCATCGTTTCAAAAGGACAAGTTGAAAATTAAACCAGAATGTGGAAACGTCTCCATTATGAGCATGTGTCTCGTGTCCGGTTACTCTACTCACTACTGCATTAGTTTAATTTTAAGTAATGTACCTCAAAAATAAGGTTTCACACTTGTTATGAAATAGGAAAACTTGTCTTATAAAGCTTTAATGTTTGTATGCATTGACAATCACGCTGAATTTTTGTGGTAGCATTTTAGTGTCATCAGTAAAACAAGCTTAGATATGCCAGCCTGTTCCTCTGTTTCCTAAACTCTTTGTCATGGTAGAGCTGCATGGACACAAAACACATCAAGTTAAAAATGGGGGGGGGGGGGGGGAAATAACTTTTTATTATCATCTAAGGAAAAAAAATGTCACGCTCAACAAACAGGCTGTTGTGCATATTCTTTTTTTTTTTCTTTTTTCTTTAAATGATCATTTGTAGAAGAATGTAAGATATATCTGTACCTCTGTACGCAGTGCTCTTCTCTCCAGCGATGGCACTTTTGACCAATCTGGAGAGCTGAATTTCATAGGCCACGACACCTTCTTGCTTTGGATGATATCAAGAACATATGCCCCTGGACTAAAAAAGGGATATACGTTAAAAATCTGGGATTCATTTAATTTAAACCTGGAATTAGAAGTTTTAGTTCTCAAATCATGCTGGCAAGTGAAACCATCAGGTTTTACACAAACTTGTGTTTTCAATACCTACACATTCTGAAATTCATGCCGATTTTTCAGTTCAGCTTTCACTTAGATTGTTATTCTGGTAATAGGATTTTTAATGCAAAACAATTACAAAAAATAATTTTGGACCCCATATTTCTCTTTATTGCTTTAGATGTGCTTTGCCTCAGCCCAGTATATAATTAGAAAAATAATGTGGGAAAATTAATTCTAGATGAGTGGTACTCAACCAAGCGGTCAGGGATTGCAAGTAAATAAAATGTAAAAACTCCATAGACATTTTTATAATTAATATACATTTTTCTTGTATACATTTTCCAAGCTCTAAAATATTTTATCAGGTTGAAAATGAGAGTAAAATATTCTACTATAATAAAATATCCCTAATCTTTATTCAGCAACACAAACAACTGCAAATGTCATGGGGCCCAGCCTTCAATTATTGTTAATGCGGGCCCTGCAGCCAAAAAGTTTGAGAACTACTAGAGTAGTTGCTTTTCATTACCATAACACACATTTATTACCAGATACACTCATAGTCAAATGTTAAAAATAATCATACCCAGGGCTGGAATCTGTATTTGAATGTCTGACTCTTGCAGTGGTACTATTGAATGGTGCTTTTCCAGGAGGACACACTTTAGACCAAGTCCAGTCCTGCTGGTATTTCTGTGGTGAAGGGGTGGCCGTCTATAAAAACAGGCGATGCATTTAAAAAAAAATAAAAAATATTACATTAACTAAATGGTTGTTACTTAGAAATTCATAAACTATACCTTAATTGGAGGCAGAAATCGTGGTGCAGTGCGCGCTCCTAACACATATCCCCTCTTACTCTCAGGTCTGTGTTGGAGCTCATATGTAAGAGTGCCCACCTGGGAACTGCAAAGTTAGGTGAAAGGAATAACACGTTCCATAACTTATACGTTAATAAGTGCTGTGCCATCCTGCATACTCACCGTGTGGTTGTCGTAACATCCGGGTCCTAGTTCCTTGGAGCCGTAGAGCGCGAGCATTTCATTGCCCATGCGATCAGGCGCAAAATGCTTTGGAAACATCAGCCGTTTCTGGCAGCTACCGAACGCGACCCGTGGAGCTAGAGAGTTGATAAAACAAATGATTCATTTCATTTTTTTAGGCAAACGGTGCAGTTCAGTCCGGTTATGGATAAATTACCTGCGCCCCGTGTCGTCATTGCATCCTGATGTTTACTGGTTACCATGGTATCCAGGTGCAAACGAATGCTGATGATGTGGATCAAATGGAATTCCGATGTATGCAGAAGCAGAAGCTGTGTAAAAAGCATTACGGTTCAATCAAGCAAACAATGCTTTTTGTTTGTTTTTGATTTTACTAAAACACTGGTACAGTAAGTATAGTAAAGAAAACGATGCCTCATAAATAGTGTGTCAGGAACAGAGACAGAAAAAGAACTAGCAAGGTAACATGCTAGGGCCTATTTGCACTAGGCTATTTACGCAATGATATTACGCAGCGCCTGAAAACAGTCCTAGCTAGGTAACTTCCAATAAGCCTATTTTCAGGCGCTGCGTAATATCATTGCGCCTGCTGCACCCATGGTACTTTGATCTGGTGTCAAGGTGATTTTAAAGGGGCCATATGATGTTGTTAAAAAGAATATTATTTTGTGTATTTGGTGTAATGAAATGTGTTTATGCGGTTTAAGGTTAAAAAAACACATTATTTTCCACATACTGTACATTATTGTTTCTCCTCTATGCCCCGCCTTTCTGAAACGCATCGATTTTTACCAAGCGGCAACCTCCCGGTCTCTCTCTGAAGCCAACACGGAAGTGACTTAAACTGTAATTCATCAACTGGCCGCTAGAGGCTGGCTGCAAAAGGGAGTCAATCCCATAGACTCCCCATGTTAAAATGCCCAACTTTA
>NW_015555709.1:562523-601969 GCF_001515605.1 Sinocyclocheilus anshuiensis
TTGAAGTGTTCTGGAACAGTGTTGTAAATACAACTTAACCACTGATTTCTAGTCGCGTCCTCTTTTGGAAGGCCAAACAAAGTAGTTTCGCTTTCACAATGAAACGAACAGCGTCACACACAGCGGGCTAGAGTGAGAGGCGGCCGGTGGATTCGACGAAGTAACGTCCGGCGGGCTTGCGGCAACCACATGTGCCGACCCTGGGCTGGACTCCGCTTCGTCCACGGTGAAAGCCGATCCGGCAATCCACAGCACGAAGTTGATGTATTCCCTCAGCGACCAGCACGGATCAGCTCCAGGCATGACGAAGCGGATATCGTCCTCTTTTGGAAGGCCAAACAAAGTAGTTTTGCTTTCACAACGAAACACAGAGCGCCTTCACGACATGGCGGCGTCTCAACATTAAATTTTGAAAAATTAAGAGTTTTATAATTTAAAACCTAACAAAACCATTTTTTAGGAATTGTTTAAGTGTGATTAGCCTATTTCTTTAAAATAAATTCTACTTGGTTTAATATCTAATGCAGTGATGTTCACACATTTTTAATATGGCTGTAGATACATGAACAACCAGTGATACAAATTTGCATGTGTTCTACACATAAAGAAAAATAAAAAATAAATACTGCAAAATGGGAACACAGTTTATACAGTGAAAATGTGATCGCTTAGATATAAAATTCAGATTGACAACTGCTGAAACTAGAAGTAACTTTGTCTGAAACAAACTGCTACATGAAGAAACATCTGAGGTCAAAACATATGTAAGATCTCACCCAGCTTTCAGTTTAAGATGCCTGCCAATCTTAAAAGTTCACATACACATACATGATATATCATATTTTAACATTCACCAGAAGATGACACAACTGCCTTTCACAACCATATATTATGTCAGCACATGTGAGAATATGCTGTTCTCCTGCGTGTGGGTTTGTGAGTAAACATTTATTCTTATTATTGATCTTTATATTTACTAATTAGAGTAGTAGGAATTATGTTAAACACACACACACACAAACAGTTTTTGATAAATTAAAAAAATATATTTTCTCCAAGGGTTGGATTGATTTTCAACATCTTTATAAAGTTGATTCATTGTATACTTTCACTTAGAGATCTTAATGAAATCTATAATGCTGCAATGTTTGATTTCTGTCTCAAGTTACAGAGCATGATCTGCATCAGTCGATGAGGAAACAGCCTGGAAGAGCAGAAGTAGTACATTTTAGCACTGCTATTTCTGTTTCTCTTTTCTTTAAAGCTGCTTTGAAACTGTTTTTTGCAAAAAAAAAAAAAGCTTTATATAAATAAATTGCAGTTGAAATGAAATCTGCCTCCCCTCTTTCACACACACTGATGTACTCTGAACAATCATATGACACGGCACAGCTTATTACAGTAGCATTTAATCGGTTGAAACAAATCTATAATTAAATATATGAATGATTAGAACAATATGAAATAGATGGCCATATGTTTTATAGAAAAATAAGTATAATATGTAAAGAAGTATATAAAACACTGATAGAAGCTTATACTTTCTTCTCAATTGTAATTTGGGCAGTTCATTGATCTTATCAGATGCAGCAGGCGTTTTTGTCATTGTATTTCTAATCATGCCAAAACGGTAAAAGTCCAATGTATGGTCAAAGCATGCAGATAAATAATCAGGAATGCTCAATACTCAAGAACAGTATATAAAGGACATTGTATTTGAGATTTCCTGGTTCAAAAACCACTTTTATGACCAACCAAAGATCACAAAACTATATCTACTGATAAAAAGGCCCGGCATAAGGAAGTAACATTTATTATTTATTACATTTATTATAACAAGAGCCAGAGACGATGCTGGAAAATGACTCCCTGTTAGACTCCCTGCCTTTATTCCTCACAACCATAGCCCAGGCACACATAGTTATATAGATCACTATACAATCCCACAACAGGAACAACTTTTCTGGAAATTGTAAGGAGTCTCAGTTGGGTCGTAAAGGTGATCAAACATATGATCAATAAAGCAGTAAAATGGGATAATATCGAATCATAAAACATTTGCAATGTACAATCAACTAAGTTAACAATCAACAAAAGACTTGTTATCTGTTATTTACAGATGACAATGGATCTGTCTGTATTATAAATACCATGTGCATGTGTCTTCTTCTTAAGAGAAGTCTAGAGTTTTCCTTCTGTTCACACATTCAACATGTTGGTGCAAAAGCTAAGCTGGATCATTTGTAAGTATTCGTTTATAATTTAAAGGATTACTCCACTTCCAGAATAAAAATTTCCTGATAATTTACTCACCCCCATGTCATCCAAGATATTCATGTCTTTCTTTTTTCAGTCGCAAAGAAATTACGTTTTTTGAGGAAAACATTTCAGGATTTTTCTCCATATTGTGGACTTCAATGATGCTCAACGGATTGAAGGTTAAAAATGCAGTTTCAATGCAGCTTCAAAGGGCTATACACGATCCCAGCCAAGGAATAAGGGTCTTATCTAGCGAAACAATCGGTCATTTTCTTTAAAAAATTCAAATGTATATACTTTTTTAACCTCAAATGCTCATCTTGTCTAGCTTGTCTAGTGAAAATGAGATGAGAGTTTTTTGACCTACCCTAACTGTCTTGAACCGGAGTGCACAGAATACACATGCACATCGCAGAACTAGACAAGACAAGCATTTGAGGTTAAAAAGTATATAAATTGTATTTTTTTTTTTAGAAAATAACCAATCGTTTCATTAGATAAGACCCTTATTCCTCGGCTGGGATCGTGTAGAGCCCTTTGAAGCTGCACTGAAACGGCATTTTTAACCTTCAATCTGTTGAGCACCATTGAAGTCCACTATATGGAGAAAAATCCTGGAATGTTTTCCTCAAAAAATGTAATTTCTTTGCGACTGAAGAACAAAAGACATGAACATCTTGGATGACATGGGGGTGAGTAAATTATCAGGAAATTTTCATTCTGGAAGGGGGGTAATCCTTTAACTTCAATGATTTCAAATGTTCAATTCAGTGTTTCAATTGGTTTCTTGTGATTTTGACTTTCAGTGCTGCTCTTTCTGTGTCAGCATGGTAAGAATGGTAGATGACTATAGATATAAGGTACAAACTCATTAAATAAAAAAGATTTTCAAGTACAGAATAAAATTAAGTAATTTTATTATGTTCTTGCATGTTTCCTCCCTGCAGGAATAGAAGCAAAAAGAACAGTGGCCTGTGAAGGAGGATTTGTGCACCTCCGCTGTGGTGAGTAATTCAGTCATTTCTAAGTTATATTTTTGGCCTTTTGTGCCAAAATAGGACAGCTTGAGAGAGACAGGAAGCAATGGAAGAGAAAAGAGGAGAACAGGATCAGGAGGAGACCTTGAGCCTGGACCCCAAACTTTACCACAATTCTCATTATACTTTTAAATTAATTCATTAATTTATTGTTATTATTATTATTTTGTACGTGTCAGCTTTGGGATTAATAAAGGTCATTAAAGCCAACTATGGGCGGACTAATCGCACGACATGCGCTCATTGGATATCAGATGTTCACACTTCAAATATGCACTGCTTCCAAGGATCATCCCTCCGTATAATGTCCACTCGGTAGGATTAACAAATATCAGAGAAAAAATAGTTTGTTTGCAATTTAATTTTATGCATAATTTTACCAAGAGCAAGAAAAACATTACTAAAATAAAGTACTTTTAGTCATTGTCTGTCCAGGTGTAATGCAAGAAAGAGATGTTATGTTCCTGCAATGAACACAGTTTTCTCTGATCCTTGTGCTTGGACTTATAAATACCTGGATGTGCATTATGTCTGTGTCTAAAAGGTAAATTTTGAAGTTGATTATTAATCATAAAATTATTTTGCTTCAGACATGCTATGTAGATGATAACAAATAATAATATTTGACTTTTACCTTTTGCTGCATTGCGAAGAAGCCAAAAATTAGTGCTACTGCCTACTCTGATCCTGGAAGTGATGCATGTGTATAATTTAGTGACTACCCTTTCACATAAATGTATTCTGTACAGTATGTTTTGTGTGAAAAGAAGTTTATCTATAACTTTATTATAGATAATGTTATAGATAAAGTTATAAAGATATAGGTATAGTTGTTGCTAATCTTGTTTTTGGTTTGAGAAATATTAATTCACTCCTGAGTCTATTTTCTATATGTGTAGTATAATTTCATTTAATTTTTTCTTTTGTTTTTGAGGTGATTTTGGGGGGAATCTCTCTGTTAGACTCTCTGTCTCTCTGTTAGATAAATCTATCAGACTCACTATTATCTGCGTAAATGTATGTACCTATAATGTTGTTGAACATCAAACTGTATAAAAAGAAATAAAACACCATCTACTCTGAAAGGAAACTCAGCACCAACAAACCTCATTAATTGAGAACAATCAAGAGATCTGGTGAGAGAATAACTCAAGACAAAACACAAGAGTTGTCTTTATTTCAGTTTTTATTTCTTTTAAACGTGTGCTTTAATCTGTATTGTAAAGAGAACTACAAATACATTTTGTGCACTAAAACAATTCTGTCTGACTTCAGTTTTATTGACAGCCGAGAGTCCACTCAGTCACAACCAAAAGGCTCTGAAACAGAAAAATACACACACATTTATATCTTGGATATCATGTTAAAAAATAATGTAGTTACACAGGTTGGCATGTGCTGCACAGTTTTTGATTGGTTCCACTCATCTGGGCTGATCATGCAGCTGACAGCTTCCCAGTGTTAATCACTCTGAAGTCTAGACCAGTGTTTCCCAACCGGGGTGCT
The DNA here is from genome assembly GCF_001515605.1 of Sinocyclocheilus anshuiensis. Taxonomy (NCBI): domain Eukaryota; kingdom Metazoa; phylum Chordata; class Actinopteri; order Cypriniformes; family Cyprinidae; genus Sinocyclocheilus; species Sinocyclocheilus anshuiensis. The sequence goes on from NW_015555709.1 coordinate 567,326, forward strand.
GCGGCACCCTGGGGTGCCGTCTGTCGAGAGCAGGGGTGCAGTGTAAAAAATCATTTTTTAAATATTTTTAAATTGCTAAAATGTTCAAAAAAGCATCTATTATATAATATCCATTTCTGATGTCGCCAATAATTAGAGATGCTCCGCAATTTCGGCTTCCGAAAATGAATTCACCGCTCAGGTTTCACTTTCACGTGGTGTGACGCTCTGCGTATTATCCCGCTCTATGCATGTGCTCATGCTCATCGGAACAGCAAAGTCCACTCAAAAATTGAGCCGACAGGAAACATCGCCGCGACTAAAAAAAGGTTGGGAAACACTGGTCTAGACTATCTAATCATGCGATATGCATACAGATGTGATATGCATGGCTTTCTCTTATTCCACTTTGCTCTAGGCCTGTTGTTTGATAGTAACTTTTGACCTTTCATACAATGCAGTGACATTCATACATCTTTAAGTGTGGCTACATGTAATATGAACAACCAATGATGTGTAATATTTTTTTTGCAAGTGTTCTACACATAAAGACAAATAAAAAAATTGCAAAACTGTCTTTGTTTTGATATAAAATTTAGATTCGTCTGCCAAGTAACTTATCCTGAAACAAACGGTTAGTGTCATATATTCCCTGTGCTGTACTTTTATGTTGATGTTCTGTTCCTGTTTCCCATCCTGGTTGCCTTGTTTGTAGTCCTTTGTAGTTTTTCATGTTTATTAGCCTCTGACTGTGTGTCTTGTTGTTAGCCTTTTAGCCCCTGTGTATAAATAGCCTTTGTGTTTCCTTTGTTACTTTGTCAGCTGTTAATGTGTATGTATGTTTCTGGTTCCCTGTCTCTTGTTCTGTTTTTTTGCTATTTTTATTAAAATTCCTGTGCTTAGTTCTACATCTCTGCCTGCCATCCTTTTGCTCCTGTGTTACAGCTAGATGAAGTAACATCTGAGGTCACAGCATGTATAAGCTTTCACCTTTGAATATCAAGATTAACATTTCACATACACATACATCATATTTTAACATTCACCAGCTTAAGATGACATGATTCAAGGAACCTGTCTGCGACCTTTCAGGTGTACTAATAACCATATTTTTTTTATGTCAGCACATGTAAGAATGTGCTGTTCATCAAGTGATTAATTCAACATGGATGTTTAATGTGTGGTGTGTATGGGTCATGTTTTTTTCCCTAATATTGTAACTCATCCATGCTACAATATTAAAAAGCAATGAAATAAGAAGTAGAAATAAAAAAGTGTTGTTTTACAGAATCATGCTGTGATCCTTATGATTTCAGTGTAAGAGATTCTGAATTGTAACTGTAATTTCCTCTTTTATTAGGAAATTTCCTCTTTTATTTATTAAATTATTATTTTTTTTTTTTTCAAATGTACAAACCTACCATGCTGGTGATAGCTGAGTAGGATCACTTGTAACTTATAGGCTACTGATTTTTTCCCCCTCAGTTTTTGGGTTTCTGTATTTTCAATACAATATTTTAATTTGTTTATGTTTGTTTTTATAGTGCTGCCGTTTCTGTGTCACCGTGGTAAAAAAACAAAAAAAAGTTGGACCCCCCCCCCCTGAAATCTGCCTCCCCTCCTAAACACACACTGATGTCCTTTGAAAAATCATATAACATGGCACAGCTTATTACAGTAGCATTTAATGCATTGATGCAAATGCTACTATATTGAATACATTGTTGATTAGAGTAATAAGAAATATGGCCAGTTATATGTTTTATAGTATATAAAACATTGATAGTTCATTGACCTTGTCAGATGCAGCTGGAATTTTTGTTATTATTTTTATAATCAAGCCAAAACAGTAAATGTCTAATGCATGATCAAAGCATGCAGATAAATAATCATGCTCAATACTCAAAAACATAAGGACATAAGATATGAAATTTCCTGGTTCATAAAACACTTCATGTTTATTACCAACCTAAGTTAATAATAGGGTCATATGAGTTTTAACCATAATACTTCTGTTTTCCTTGGTTTACTGGTATTATTAATATGAATTTCCTTGGACTCAATATACTATAAAACTGATATACTCTTCAGAAAATTGAACATGACATTTATCATTTTAACTAGCATAAGGGGATACTTAGACTAATAAGCTAATTTAAAGATCAACAAAAGTGTGGTTCATTTTATAGATAACTCCCATTTCTGCATTTGTTATATACAGTAAACAGACTATGATGGGTCTGTGTTTCCTATAAATACCATGTGCACATGTGTCTCCTTAAGAGAATTCCTTCGTTTCCTGAGTTTTCCTTGTGTTCTCACATTCAACATGCTGGTGCAAAACCTAAGCTGGATCATTTGTAAGTATTGATTTAGAACCAATTCAACTTGATTGATTTCAGATTTTCAGTTTTTCATTTTGTTTATTTGATTTTGATTTTCAGTGCTGCTGTTTCTGTGTCAACATAAGAATGGCTAATGAAGTGAATATTGCACATTCTCATTAAAAAATATATATAATTACCGTACATTGCATTTTTCATTTGAAAGTATTATAACTGATCTTAAACTAGCTCACAGCAAAATTAATATTAACCTCACAGGAAACACTCAAAACAACACTCAACCACTCCTAACCACTCACAAGATGTAGTAAGATACTGTCCAGATCTTAAATAAACAATGTCAAGACTGGGTTATATTTATCCAGCATTTTTTAGAGTGTATTATTAAGGTTTTTTATAATGCTTTATGCATTAATCATAATGCCTTAAGAAAACCCTTATAATGCATTATACATACAGGCTTTATAGAAAGTGTTACCGGACTGACAAACAATTGAGGAAAGAAGGGAGAACATTCATTTGGTGGTTATACTTAAATTTGGCGTTTAGAGTTAGATGTCAGTAACATGATTATTCTGTTTGGTTCTCTCTCTCTCTACAACCCCCAGAGTGCATATGTGTTAATAGAAATATACAGTATATTACAGTTAAAAGTTAAAGCAAATGTTTCTTATTTAATTCTCTCTCTCTCTCTCTCTCTCTCTCTCTCACTATCTCTCTCAGGATTTGAAGCCTACAGCCTTTCTGTCCATGCAGCAACTGATGGAAAAGGGGGGTCTTTTTTATGATGTTGTATTATGTGTTATTGCAAAAATAAAAATAAATATCTGGCTGTAATTTAGTGACTGCAAATGCTGATTTCATTTGATTCCATCTTTATTATACCTGATAATGAGCTAATTAGTTAAACTTAAGGGGGCTAATCAATATACAGTATATTTCAAGAAACTAAGACTTAAGGTACTCCACTTTTTCAGTTGTTTAAAGACTGAAATACATTTTTTCATTTATATTTTAAGTGTAAATTGTAACAAAGTATAGTCTTTGACTAGGTGTCACCGTAGTGACGGGTGTTGAATTGTTTCGAAGCCTCGGCACATTTGCTTCGACTGTTTCAGTGTTTCACGAAGCCTCGCTCTGCCCACCACTACTATTCAATCGAGTGGTAACATATGAAACGGGTGGCAGTGGCTGGATACGGACTGGATCCGGGTGACTGCAGTAACCGTACCAATGTGCATGCTAGCCACCCTATCTGCCCTAAATAGTATTGAAAATAACTAAAATCACATAGAATTTAGGATGGATAGTATGCACATTGGGACGCAGACTGGATCTGTTGGCTACGGTGACCTCGGAATAAGAAAAAAAAAATTGTATTATAAAAAAAAAAAAGAAAAACCTTTAGGAACATTTTTTAAAAGATGCTGCTAATCTTATCTTTGGTCGGAGAATATTCATTCACTCCCTTGTGATTTGTTGTAAACCATAATAATATGCTGCAAAACTGCAACCAACCTTAAAACTGTGATGAAGCGTAGATGGGAAGCAGCTTTTTTTCTTTGTTCATACATAATTCACACAAAATTATTACTATATTTGCAAAATTAATGTTCGAAAATCTAAAATTTGTATTTCTGACAGACTCAGTACAAGTAACCACAGTACTTATACAGTACAGTAATACAGCAGAAGTATACTAATAAAAAGTGTGCATCTGTTTTTTTGAGTAGGCTGTTTTTATCATCAAGCCCAAACAGTAAATGTTTAAAGTCAATGATCAAAATCGTCTTTTGTATGTAATATTGTGTCATAGATCCTGTCATCTGTGTGTGTACTATTTATTAGATTATTGATTAATTCAATAATCCCTATGCACCCAAAGGATTGCATTCAATTTCGTTGTACCTGTACAATGACAATAAAGTCATTCATTCATTCATTCAAAACATATGCAGATAAATAATCACGATTGCTCAATACTCATCATAAGGACATAAAATCTGAGGTTATGGGCCATACAACATTTCAAATGTATGGCCAAACAAATATATACTGTAAATTAGCATTAGGTAATAGCATACTTACTAGGTCAACATCATAACACCAGGCTTTTTCTTCAGAAAATACAAAATAACACATTTTGCATGTTTTGATTTGGAGCCAATTAGACTTTGACAGTGAGCTTGACACACATAAGTGAAATGTTGTTCATTTTTATACTCCTAATCTCTATAAATAGTAAGGTTACTTCCTTGTGTTCAAACATATCAACATGCTGCCACAAAATCTAAATTGGATCTCCTGTAAGTCAGTTTATTTCATTTATATATTTAACTGACTTGCAATGAGAATTTGACATATTTGAAAATGTTATATACAGATATTTACAATGTTTTCTCTTTGATTTTGCAGTGCTAATTTTACTGTGTCGACAAGGTAAGGCCTTATGGAGTTGTTTTGCTAAAAAATGCAGCATATATGAAATACATTTCAATCCAAAACAATCCCAGAAATATTGCTTTTTAATAAGTAGCTGTATTTTACGTCATCCTAAACAGCTTTTCTTTCTCCAGGTGTTGACACAAAAAGATATTTCTCGTGTGATGGTGGCTCTGTTCCACTCAGCTGTGGCGAGTAATCAACATTCACACAGACTGTTAAAATTCACAACGATTCTTACGGTGAGTTGTTTCATGTGTCAGATTGGGGATACATAAAGGTGATTACAGCCAACTATGGGCGAACCGACCACACAACATGCTCCACTGGAAGATCACTTCATCAGCTCTCAAACGTCGACTGCTTCCAAGAGACATCCGTCCATGTGATGTTCAAACGGTAATCACTTCTTTAAGAGTAAATGAAACAACAGCACTGTATTAAACAGTAGATGCAATTGCAGTTCTTCTCAAAACTGTTTTGTGTGTGTTCATATAGATGTGATGGAAGAAAGAGCTGCTCTGTTCCTGCAGTGAACTCTGTTTTCTCTGACCCTTGTGTTGGGACTCATAAATACCTGGATGTCTCCTATTTGTGTCTCCCATTTAGCAAGTCAATAACACATCATTCACAAATTGAGGTGGGTAAGATGTTTTTGAAAGTCTCTTTTGCTCACCAAGGCTGCATTTATTTTGTTGCAGTAAAACTGTAATATTGTGAAATATTACAATTTAAAATGACTGTTTTGTTTTGATGCATAATTTATTGCTGTGATGGCAAAGCTACATTTTCAGCAGCCATTACTTCAGTCTTCAGTGTCACATGATCCTTCAGAAATCATTGTAATATGCTGATTTGCTGCTCATGAAACATTTCTTATCCTTATTTATGTTAAAAAGTTGTTCTGCTTAATATTTTTGTGGAAACTGTTTTGTAATTAATGTGTCCTGGCTGAATAAAGTACTAAACTAACCATTTTGAAAGCTTTTTTTCATCTTGAATTGGTTGTTACTTATTACTGACCTATGTTCCTGCTGTTGTTTCTCCAACATAATTCTAGGAAAAAGTGTCACGTGTGAAGGCAGCCAAAGTATCATTGACTGTGGTAAGATACATACAGATACTGTTAATTTCTATGTTATCGATCCAGAAAAACTCGGGCATAGCAATCATCTGTAATCTATGGGCCTGCTTTCCTTCCACAAGGGCTTTATGAAGCTTTAGTGCATTGTCGTCGCACCGATTCACTTTAAACTGGTTATTTTTCTTTCCTGTGTTTACCTATCTTTGCCAAAACAGGACATTAGCTAAATGTCTGCCAATATACCTTAAGAATGTCACACATCCCTTTTTTAAATGTCTCTAAAGGTAATGGTGTGATTTGGATTCATCAAGCCAATTATGGACGGCGGGATCTTGTAACCTGTCCTCATAAATTAGCAACAACACCAGACTGTTACTCTCCTCAGACCCGCAACCTGCGTTCCAGGTACTAGATACACTATTAGATCACAAACCAACATAAACGTTCAATCTTATCTATTTTTGAAACAGTACACAAAATAATAAGGGATAATGTACATTTAGCCGTCATTATACCACTAATTAAACAGCTAATTAACAAATAAACATAATAAAACTATTGATTTGCGATTAGATTATTTAATTATGAGCAAAAAAAGAATGCAGAGTGATAAAAGATAAACAATCAGCATAATTAAGCAATATCAGCATAATAAATAATAAAACATCAGCATAAAGTAAACACGTAATTAAAATCTTTCTTTTACCTTATCAGGTGCAATGGGAAGAAGTCTTGTCAATTAAATGCATCAAATGCTTAATTCCTCTCCGATTCATGTCCGGATGTCCATAAATACTTAGAAGTGATGTACAGCTGTATATAATATTGTGAGTATCCTGCTAAATAAATCTATTTGATATGTTTTATGTGCATTTTAAATGAAAACACGCTCTATGTCAGATGCTGAAAGAGAGTTGACTTTCTTGATAGAGCTGTTTAGGTTTCTGTAAAAATGTGCAGCATGGAAAAATAGAAGAAAAAAGTACAGATCAGTGCAAACCAGACTGAAATGGCATATCACCTACTGTATTCAGATGCTAGTTTCAGCTAATTCTCCAGTATAACAGAGTTTGACCACAAGATATAAACAAGCATGCCATCTAGTGGTACTTTATGGTATTGTAACAGGTTATCACCTGTCTAACTTCATACACTTAAAGCAGCACTATGTAACTTTTGGCGCTCTAGCGGTTAATACACAGAACTGCACACATCCCGCGGAAGAACATTCCAACCGGAGCTACTTCTCTAAGGTTATGTCTATGGCGATTCACGCAGGTATGTGTTACTCCGCAGCGGTGACGACCCGACCAGGCTACAATAGTCCAAATATAAGTACTTATTATAAGTGTACCAAAGTGATTTGGAATAAGACAAAAACGCGGTTTGGAAGATGAATTCATGATGTACTCGCTCATTATATACATTTTGCAAATTTTGAACACTTTTTGAGCAAAGTTACAGTGCTGCTTTAAGGACTTGTCACTTTTTGTTTTTACCTGTAAAATGTATGTTGCATAACTTTATTTATCACGTGTTGTATATAATTGCACAAGAACAATCATTTTTTTAATACTGTACATTTTTAATAAAATGTTTTGATGTTGTTATCTTGCTGATTTTTTACGCGTTATTGTATTCACTCAATATTTAAAGACGATGAAATGACTTGTGCTCCAGCGGCGTCATCTGTCCTTCATTGTAACCGATTTCAAATGGTGCTAGAAACCCCAAAAGACTCTGAACACCAAAAGAAATCGGTCAACCTTGGTTACAGGACATGTCTTGAAGTCATTCATAAGGTGTGTTTACAAAGTGTAAAGCATGAATGTTGTCAGTTGTCCAGTTAGAAAGTGCTGCATTTCCCACCCCAAGAACACTGATTTCAAATGGTGCTAGATTCATTTCATCAGCACTCTAAGACACCACTTGAAACCAGCTTCCAGGAGGAGACACGGTCAACCTTTGACATCCGGTGCTGAAACACAACTCAGCGTCACTCCTCAGATGGCAGGGCTTTAGACAAAAGATAGAAAACACAATATTAAGTCACATATTTTTTTTATCATTTTGACCTCAGGCAGTACACAGTGCAGAAATCAATGTTGAAAGAAACGTCTTCCACTTCTCCATTAATATACCACACTGCTGGCAGATTACAGCTTTGGGATTTAGCAGAGCTGTCACTGGATCATGAGCCTGGAAACCAAAACAACAAAATGCTAAGGTTTTCTGAGCTTTAAACGCTATGTGACGAATCCCTCTGAAGCTGGAGGAAAATATCATCCTGACAATGCTGATTGGGTGATGACACCACAAGAACAAGCCCTTCACTAGTGACTATCCTGCTCAGGAGCAATAAAAAAGCTATACAGTAAATAAATATTTGCCTTAGAATTTACTTCTGAATGGCTGTCAAAGGAACGGTGTAGTCACGCATATGGCCTATAGTACCAGCAGAAGCTACAGTAACCACCAATGTTAACCAGCTGATCTCTATTAACTCGCTATTCTTAGCTTTTATTAAAGAGCAGCAACTCAAAACTCAATCCTCGTGACAGATTCACACCTCAAACCACAAAGAAAACAAAACAAGATGAGAAAAGCCCACACATCCAATTCTGGCAGGAAACCCAACACGGCTAGACTTCTTTCACAGAGAATAATCAAGATTATTAGTCTACTCTGCAAACCTACAAAACACAATCAGGAAGAGCACACACAGGCTACTTCCATCTTGCACATCTTCTTCCACTTGGTCGCTTGCTTTAAAGGGGTCATATGATGCAATTTAAATTTTTCCTTTCTCTTTGGAGTGTTACAAGCTCTTGGTGCATAAAGAAGATCTGTAAAGTTGCAAATGTTATTTTTAGCAACATCATATGACCCCTTTAAACATGAAATGCGCAGAAGGAAACGTTGCGTAACCTTAAGCAATATAATTTGAAGAAATATCCATCTGAGGATAAAGGATAATGTGGTTTCATAAGCGCTAGATACGACACTCATAACAAGCAAATGCAGTGGCATAGTGCCAGTGAATAATTATACATGAGACAATGCTGATTTGCAATCTGACTAAGCAAATCTGGCATGGATGAAAAACTGTGAACAGCCTGTGTTTGTGGGCTTCAAGTGGAAAATTGCGAGCATACAGAAAGTATGTATAGTTTCAAACCCAAAGGAGACCAATCCCTGCCTCCGTCTCTATAGCTACAGCCACTTTACAAACTGAAACATATTGTATTTCTTGTGTTAATCTATAACTACGCGAATAACTATGAGAATACTAACTTGAATATTGATATCTGACATTTACAAATAGCTCTCTTTCAGTGCTCTAGTACAGTGATCCTTATATACAGTGATATATATAAATAATGTAGCCTATGTATGTATAGCGTTGTTTTTTCTTTAGTTAAGAATCACTGCACTAGATTTGACTAGTTTCTACAAGATGAATTTTCCCCAAAGTAAAATTTGATTTGAACCCAGCCTGTGTCAGCAACAAAAGAATAAATAAAATATACAATATATAATGTTACAATATACAAGATGCAAAAAGACTGTAATTTTTTGTTTACTTTCATGCAGGTTGTAACTCTAAGTCCTGATGTGAAACCAGTCGAGCACCATGGCTCTAGAGAACGCCCTGTATACTGAGAGCAGTTTCCTCTGTCACTCAGTGGCAGGGAATGTGAAGCAGCACCTACGCAGTCAAACCACGAAGGATTCAAGAGCAAAAGCAGGTCAGAATATATGACCAAAGCTCATTGCATTCAACCTAGCGTATCAAAATGCCATTCGTTTGGCTTTTACAACTAACTGAGAGAAAGACATTGAGTAAAATAAATTTGAATCAAATAAAAATTTTGATGACAAGTACTCACTAGACCTGTGGAATATAAAGTCGAGCGTGTCTATAGAGGAGAGGTAGATTTAGGCTGTTACTCTCTGTTTTGCTGCCTCCACCGCCGCCGCAGTCTCTCAGAATGAAGTGAGCGCAGGAAATGGAGAAATCTGGAAGGGAGATTCCTGATGCCAGCACTCGGCGAGGGTGTGGCGGCAGGTTACTGCCCTGAAGACTGACGTTTTACCAAGGTTTTTTGTTCTTTACATATCAGTGTTCTCAGAGCCAAAGTCTCAGCAGATAAACAACCCACTCACCTGACATATATCCTTAATGTATTACACCTTCCTCTTAAATCTTTTTTTTTTTTTTTAAGTCCCATCTTTTTAAATGTCCATTCCTTCAGACTGATTAAGAGAGATTCAGTAAAGCAATTCATGGATGTCAAAATATCTTTTCTGCCTTCTTAAGTTTGCTTAACGACTGCACTGCGTGTTTGTTTTGAGCCATACGGCAGAGCTGAAACATGCCCCAGGAGCTCGGTGACCCTTATCTGACTGATAGGACAGAACTCGTGGGAGTTTCCCGGCCGAGAGGAGAGAAGCATGGCGACAGTTGCTGTTTAGAGGTATCTGGTTGCCCCTCTCACTTTCTTCTGGCTGTTTGTTTGCCTTTGGCCTGTTGTGCAATATTTATAAAAGACTTTAAGGGGGCAGCTTTGTTTTTCTGACGACTAAAAAATAATAAATAAAATGAAATAAGCAAATAAATAATGAAAAAAACCTAATTAAAAGACAAATGAGTTTATCAAAATGAATATATATATACTATATATATATATATAATTAGCATTTGTAATAAAATTATTAATTTTTAATTAATAAATAAATTATTAAATAAATATATGTCCCCAAAATAACATTTTGAAATAGTTTAAAATTATTGATTTCATAAATAAATAAATAAATAAATCCAAAACAATATTTGGACACTTTAATTACTTAAAAAAAAATTAAAATTGCATTAAATATAATTTTCCCTTGGTTTGATAACAGATGCCCCATGGTTTGAATAAATTTGTACATTTATTCAATTCAATTAAAAATTATTTATATATTTACATTAATTTAATTTAATTTAATTTGTACTTGTCATTTTTATATGTCTAAAAATGTCCAAATATTTTTGGGCCCACTAAATAGACATTATGTTGTATAGTAATCAATCAAACAAACAAATAAATAATAATTCTAAACATACAATCCTATATTGTCTGGAAAACTTACAAAAACACAGAACAACAACAGCTTTCAAAAATGAAAGCTCAATTACAATTTAGTGGCAGGTTTCTTCTACACATTCACTTGAAAATATATTTTTCTGTTTGTTTTGCTCCATGACAATATCAGCAAAAATTCAAGATGAGTTTCTGAAAGAAATGGGCCTACACTGATATCGATATCACGGGGAGCTACAATACCAAGCTGAATATCAGTGAAAAATAGCACAAGTTACAATCTGCGTCACAGCCCGATCTTCGGCCCAGACGCCCGTAGGTTAACTCCGCCATGTGGCGAGCTTCATCCACAAAAAACGCCCCACCCACGTGATATAGGGAGAATGAGGTAGACGGGGATGCAATCCCCTCCGGCCCTCTGGTGCCACCAACGTTTGCCAGAGCTCCGGTCTGTGGCGTCTAATGCAGCATTAACAGCTGCAGTGCAGGCCTCTGCCTCACACACACACACACACACACACACACACACTCGGACGTAACCTGGGGACAACACCGCTCGACACGCAACAGGACAGGACCGTCTCCCTAACAGAACAAATCGCATGCACGTAACAAACTTGCCATGGCAAGATGCTGTTTTGACACTGTTTGTCTAAACAGGAAGCTTGGTGGTCAACTAGCAGAGGATGACGGCATCCAATCAACTGATCAAATCAGAAGTGTTAAAAAAAGTCAAAATCAAACAAACAACAAAAACAGAAGACAATTCTAATCATACAATCATTTGATATAACAAAACAGCAAATGCCAAGGAAAGTCAATGGGAACCGAAACTTTTTGGAACGACAAGATGGTGAATTAATGATGACATATATCCCTTTAAACTGCATTAAAATAATTTACCCACCCTGATGTTGTAAGATATTTTAAACAACATTGGGGAACAAACTAAATTGGACCCCATTGACTTTCAGTGTATGGACAACAGAGACATTCTACAAAATATCTCCTTTTGTGTTTCACAGAAGAAAAAAAGACACAGAGGTGCGAGTGAATAAACGATGACTGATTGTTCATTTTTGGGTGGATTATCCCTTTAAATTACATTTTTCCATAGTGAGGTTCTACCAAGTATCATCTCTCTAAAACAACAACACTCTACCGTAACAGAGTACTGACATTACCTCGCAGCCAATCGGATTAATCCCTCCAGCTGCTTTCCAGGGCTAATCCAATGGTATTTGGAGCTACCAAAAAAGTGGGAAGCACCAGCCAGCGCCTGATAGGAGCAGAGATCTGTCACTCATCTCTCTGATGCGGCTGCATTAGGAAGTCTAGCGCATGTGAACTGGACGCCTGCCAGTGCACAGTCACCAAGAGAGCAAGGTAAACAATTTCTCTCTCTCTCTCTCCCTCTCATTCTAGTCCTTTCCCTCCCATGACATTTAGACCCTTTTCATCAACGTAACCCTCTTCAGGACGCAATTTAACCCGTATTGAAGTTGAGACAAGGGAGAGAAGTGAAAACAGTCACGCACCGAAAAGAAAGTGCTGCAAATATGACTGCGTCACCACTTGTTTCTCTAGTAAACTCTGCATAAACAAATGTTGTTGATGGAAATGCGGCGTCTGCCCTCGTCTCTGCCAAAAGATCACAAATTTAGCCGAGGCACCTACTCTTCTACTCATCCTCAAAATGCCATAAAGTAACATCTAAGTCGCCTCTCCTGATGTCTTAAGAATCCAAAGACTGATCTCAGGTCAGACTGACAGTGACTAGCGTGCTGTATTTGACTTACCTGTTAAGAGGAGCCAGAAAAGATTTGTTGTAACGTATATATCGGTATCAGTATCAACCGTAATTATGCGTATTGCGATTATGGTATGGACCCTTGCGGTATCCGATGTGGTTCGAATAAAAGGCAAAAAATTTTATTTATATGAACTATTTCTCACAAGAACCTTCGAAAGCAGCATTTGTTTTGTTATCGTTTTTTGTTAACCGTATTTTTGCCGCCTCACGACGCCATTACACACCCATCAAACGTCGACACGCACCGAACCTCTGCGCACACAATCCGAGAAACTCTATCACGTTCTCAGCATCCATGGTTAGAGCTGCGATTGTGGAGAAACGGACTAAAACGTGAAATCAGAGCGAGTGAAAGTGGGAGAGAAAAAGAGATGGAGAAGAGGAGGGTGAAAGGCGGACGAGCAGACGAAAGGGCTGGGATAAACTCACAGGTAGGAGAAAAGCACACATGTCCGAATCCTCTCCTCCTAGCTGATGTTTTCATCTCGACGTGAAAAAGTGACGTAGCAACTAATCCAAAATCTCTTTCTCCCTCTCTCTCGCTTCCTCCCTCCCTCTCTCCACCAGACCTCCACCCTCTCCTGCTCGCTCTATTTTCATCTTGTTGCAACAGCAGAATCGCTGCTGTTTTTTTCAGACAGACACATGTCTACATAAATAGATCGCTAATAGACGCATACAAACACGCTCATTGTGATCACCCAGACAAATAGTTGCCGCAAATGCTCCCACAATCCCCCTGTCTCCTTCTCCCTCAGTTTGCCTCTCTTGCTCATTGTGACGCAGCACTTAATTCTTGGGTCTTTTTCGCTCTGTGTTATGACCACACAAACGCAGCGTCTCGAAATCCACATAACGAGTGGGAAAGTGAGAGAAAGAGAGCCAGAGACACTTTGATTACAGTTGGCTTGTTTCTTTTCCTGTCTATCTGGTGTCCTCCTCTCCCCTCTGTCCTCCTTTAACTGTTTCTCTACCCGTCAGCCCCCCTCTTTTATATCTTCGGCATCTCATCTGCGTCTATGGTGTCTCAGTGAACTGAGATGACGGTGCCCCTGTGATCACCTGACAGCCTGCAGCTTTTAAAGGCACATCGTAGAGCTCTGCTTCAGTTATGTAACAACTGGGCTGTTTTGTTTCTCGTGTTTTTAATCTCGGCCTATTTGCTCGGCCTGTTTAAAATATCCAGGCTGTCGGAGGACAGCTAAATCAGATAATATGGGTAGGGACGGAAAGAATCTTGAATCTATGAACATCACAAATGACGTGACTAATAAGGTAACGTCATTCCAACGTTCGGACAGATTAGAGAAATGGACACGCAGGGTAAGATATGATAAAGGACTTTATGATTAAAAGAAAACAAGAGGGACTGTAGAATCATGGGAAGGCACATCAGTGGCTCATAGACTTCCTCTTCCTGTTTTGTGACTACAGATCTGTAACCATGGAGACAGACGGCAGAACAACATGGATTATGTCACCATATTCAAAACTGAAGTGATGCATGAGGAAAAAGGGAGGGTAAACCTTGAAAATCACATTAGGAAAAAAAATACACTTATTTAAATAAAAAAAATTTAATTGTGAAATTAATGAATAAATACATTATTAAAATAGAAGAAAATTAAATGTAATAAATAAAATGAAGCAAAGCAAAATAAAATAAAAATATAATAATAAAAAAATTAATTAACTAATTAATTAATAGCTAAATCAAATAAAATGCAGACAGGAGGTCAAACTGATTCATAAATTTCTAAATTCTATAAAAATTTGATGCTGCTTCTCTAAATATCTTCATACACATACATAACGATAACATAACAAGACATGGCTAAAATCGCTCTATGCTCAGAGTAGCCTGACACACTTTAACACAGACCACAATTCCCAGCATGCTCCTCCGTATGACATCTCAATCTAAGTGGGGAAGTGAGGTAGGTCAGCTGGCAGGGTGCTCGGCAACCCGCAGTCTAATGATAATCCTCCTCTCTGCTCCAGTTTATCTTAAATTGGGAGATGAACACAGTATGAAATGCTACACTATGAAGCATGATGTTACTTTGATGTATCTTTAATAACATTTGTCTTCAAGTAATCAAATATCTGCGTCACTCCTAGAAGAAGGTGCTTCTATGTCTCCCTAATGGCTTTCTGAACCACCTCTCATCGCATTACAACTTGGCATCGGAACAATGTCAACTGTGTATTGATTAAGGCATGTTAAGTATGCAAGAATATAGAGACCTATGGAAAATAGACTCTACAATTAACTAGAACCAACTGGTTGTTTGAGACAGAAATAAATGTTCATTCATCTGTATGCTGGATTGCTTTTCTAAACGCAAATTAAACCTAGTCACAATTCACAGTGCATTTTACCCAAGCTGTGCTTCAATCTATTTGTGTCCGGGTATATCAGGACAGCTATTATGTAACATTTACAGTTATGAGGGTATCTGTTGAGCTGATGGCTGGGACGACTTCCTCAGCATTTATCAATTTGATGTGAACCATTATAAATATCATGAAGCAGTAAATGCGGAGATGCACTGCATTAGTTCAGGCAGTAAATAATACCAGAAATGGGAGATTTTTTCTTTCAGAATCAATAAAAGGAACTAGTTTCCTAATCTGTTCCTACATTACACATTATGCCAGCTAAATGTCATTGAAAAAAAAAATTAGGAGTAAAATGAAGTAACAGGAGATCAAACTGATTAATAAATCACTAAATCCTGATAAAAATATTATATGAACCTGTTAATATTTTGTTAGAAGAACAACTTCTCTGCTGACTAGATGTAGGCCTACACATCAAATTATCAGCTAAATATGTAATTGAAGAAAATAGAAGTTTGTGGTATTAATAAAATGACCTCTTACACCAAGGATCCAGTTGCGACAACAACAAAAATGATAAAGAATCTTATTAGAGGGTATAATGCATTATAATTATTAATAATGTGCATTGTAATACATTATAACGTATCGTAAAAAATTATAACTGAATTTAAAATGCATAGTGTAACAATGAATTGAAAAGTGTTATAATGTATTAGCGTAGTTACACAATTATTCATGAAATTGTACAATGCATTATAAGGTGCATTGCAAGGCATAATTAATGCATTAAAACTACTTTTATAATGCATTATACATAAAGGCTTTAAGTAAAGTGTTACCGAATCTTATAACTTGTCGGCGCCAACAGCCTCATGGGCAGTGCACAGACATATAGTGCCATTGTGCTTCGGGCGTCCCGAGTTCGAGTGCTCGCTTTCTGTCTAAATACTGTCCTGTCACAATAAAGGCAAAAATGCCAAAAAATATATCTAAAAAAAAAAAAAGAATGTTATAACTGGCCGCGACTACAACAGACATTTGACATTATATTTTTAAGCATTTGGCAGACAATTTTAAAATTGCAAGCAAAATCCAGTCATAACGATTAGAATCCACACGATCAGGTGTTTCGCTCGTGCAGATTTTGCCCATTTTCAAGTTGTTTGTGAATTTGCGGTTCAACAGAAAACTGCTTGGTTTGAAAGTGACTGTGTGAGCTGTGCTTTATACATCACTATGCTATTGACAATAGACTATGGACCTTTTTTTGAACACACCTTTATGCTGAGATTGGCTGTCATGTTGTATTCAGTCTGAACATAAACCGCTTGTCACTGGAAACTTTGGGCACCAAACTGAATTGCAATTTGTTTGTTTGATCATTTTACTAGTTCAGTTTCAAATGTAGAATAATCAATCCAATCACCTTTGAGGTTTATTACTGAACTTACTTTCATCTCTTTGAACTCGTCTAACTTCATTTTACCCCAAGGTCCAACCAATGAAGAATAACAATGTAGTTTAATCTCAGACAGAATTGGCCACACACATCAAACGAAGGAGCTTTTTTTTAAACAAGAAGCTTTGGACACAAGACAGAACATTATCTCTTTATCAATTCAACATTACATCATTCCGACCTTTAACGCCTGATATAGCACCATGTTTGTCTCTTTATCATTTCACACAGGATATACAGCAACAGTGCATGCTAACTAGCATCCTTCCTGTCTGTCTATTAATGCAGTCGTCATTAGCAGCAAGCAGCAGGTGGGTTACTTTTAGCAGTGTCATCTCAATATAGTAGTCTGGTTCCTGTAGGCTTAATCTCTAACAGTAGAGGAGCCTGGCCTACTGACTACACGTTGACCCTGAATGACGTACTTTCAATAGCTGCCAAAGTGTTCGCTCAGATAAAACCTTGGCAAATCAGAGAAATGAGATGAAGATCTTGGCATATATGCCAGTAAAGGGAGCTGATGCTCATGCCATCAAGGAGTGTATGAGGTTTAATACATGGTGAAAGTGAATTCCCATTATTAAAATTTGGTGGAGAGAAATGGCAATATGGCTAACCTTGTTCTGCTTATTTAGCTTGGATGGATGAAACTGCAGATTCCCACTGTGAACGCCACAATAGTGCCATACCCAAGAAGTGAATGCACGTTCGTTGTCATATAACTTATATAAAAATAATCTCAGGATGCTTGCCAATATGTGTACACATACCTTTGCAGTGTTGTGGTTGCTCGTCATCCCAGATTCACTAAAAAACAAAATTAAATATAAAAGGAATGGGTAAAAATTGCATTATAGAGATTTCATCAGTATCCACAAGGAATGTACAGTAAAGCACATTTTAAACAATGGCGAGTGCAAGCATTCCTGAGACACGTTTGAGTTTGTCTGATGAATAAATACAATTCCTCATCCAATCTCAAATAATTTTGGCATTGAATCATTCCTGGGACCACTTAGAGCCAGATGTATTCTCAAATAATTCTACAATAATGCTACATTACTTTAAAACATGACTTCCTGTTGGAGTGCTTTAACAACATTGATTTATCCTACTCTCTTGCATAGTATCTGTAATTATTGCACTGATTTGTCATATATGTCACATATGTGACCCTGGACCACAAAACCATTCATAAGTAGCATGGGTATATTTGTAGCAATAGCCAACAATACATCGCATGGATCAAAATTATCGTTTTTTCTTTTATGCCAAAAATCATTAGGATATTAAGTAAAGATCATGTTCCATAAAGATATTTTGTAAATTTCCTACCATAAATATATCTAAACTTAATTTTTGATTAGTAATATGCAATGCTAAGGACTTAATCTGGACAACTTTAAAAGCGATTTTCTCAATATTTAGATTTTTTGCACCTTCAGATTCCAGATCTCCAAAAATAGTTGTATCTCAGCCAAATATTGTCCTAACAAACCATACATCAATGGAAAACTTATTTATTTATACATCTTCCCTTTATGACTGGTTTTGTGGTCCAGAGTCACATATATGTGTTCCCTATAAAGTAATCCGAGGTTAGGTGCCTTTATTCAGTGGCACAATAGTGATGAATCATCTTGTGGGATTTGAACCTACAACCATTCAGTCACCAGTCCGGTTTTAAAGTCAATGCTTTCTAGTAGTAAGTGATTTACTGTGAACTGTAAATAAATTTTACATTTAAAATAAATATAAAATAAAAATTATTTAAAAATAATTAGAACTATTTTATTTCAAAATATGAAAAGGTTTGATTTATTTAAAAATAAATACATTTAGTTACTTAAAATAAACCTTAATTAAGATAAGTTAAATGTGAACCTTTTTTTCGTTTTTATGTTAAATAACTAAAACTATTATTTTTTTTAAATAATAAATAAACTCCGCTCAATACAATGACTGGTTGCAGCAACCTACTGTGATCAGTCAGTCGCAAAACAGCGCCGCCCAATGGCAGAGGAAAATACATGCCAGCTTTGTTTACATCAGAAATAAAAGGTGCGCACTTGACTAAAAACACCATTAGCTAATAAATAAAAGGCTGATAGTGGGTGTAAACCTCATGTGTTTACCTCACGGAACATCCAGAAATGTAAATAAGGTCCGCAGAATCAATAGGTTACATAAACCCAGTCATATAATATCATGAATAGGCATTATCAGCTAAGACTGAGCATGCCTTTCATGCAAATCTGAGTTTATTTGAAGCTCAGGACAGCAACTATTTGGTTAATCGACTGATGTCTGTGCGGAAAATGTATATGCTTTAATCAGTGGAAAAAACAACCGAGCTCACCTGTTAGACGGTATTCTGACTGATCGAGATGAAAACATTCCACGGGTCAGGGCAAAGCACACTGGGTTGTAAATAAGAACTGCGTAACATCCTATCCTTGCCACGCCAAGTAGTCTAGTCCAACCACACACGCACGCACGCACACCTTTGTCGCAGCAGAAAACCCTCCTCCTCCCTGCAATCACCACCTTGATTTTTCTTCTTTCTAAGAATCACCTGTATATTTAACTAAGGACAATATCATAGGACAATAACTAGTCTAGGTATTTCTAGAGCATCTCAATAAGCATGATTGGACAGCATCCTTATAATGCATCAAATGGACATCATGAGAGACTGACTTAATGGGCTCAATACCTACATATATGGCATATTTCAAATAATAAATATATCAATCTCGTATTAGACCGCAAACACAGTGAGACAAAAGTTCATCGATCTGTCACAAATCATAAAACAGCATGTTTTTCCTGGCGATGGATTATTTAGAATTAGAATAATTTAGAATAAGAATAATGTGAAGGACTTTACAACTTTACTAAATAGAAAACATTCTTACTAACCTGAACAAACGTCTTTATTCTGTCTGTTGGCGATGTCAAACGATGGATGCTATCGGCTTGAACTTCATTTTTCAATCATAAAGTGTCTTGATGCCGCGCACATCGAATTTTCCAGGGCGCAACAGCGAGGCCCCGCCCAGGGCACACACCCCCGTGTTCTGATTGGCTGTCCGTCTTGAGCGCAGAATGTCGTCAGCAGAATCACATGCTTTTGACGCATGTTTACAAACACTCGAGCGAATCACATGTCGCAGAGCCGTATTGACATGTTTCGCACATGGTTTCGCGACTGCTGGCTAATTAGGATTGTTAGCAGAGGCATTTCCCTTTGCGCTTCATTTTGTCTGACACGTGCAGTTAAAAACCGTTCGACAAATTTGTGTCCTGTCAGCGAATGTAACCACACTATGCTTCCTGCAAGAAAAAGGCGTTTCCACACTGTTCGCGAAAGTCTTACGGAGCGTAAACGTGACGAACGTGTTTTTAATTTCAGATTTAAAGGTCATTTTGATATTGTTTTTCTCATTTGACAGAAATAGTATAAAACAGAAAGTGCCCCTTTAGAGTCCTTGTGACTGTTTTATTATATTTATTTATAATAAATATAATTATATATATATATAATAAAAATTTTATTTATAATTTTATCATACATATAATTTTATTATATCTATGTATTTAATATTCATATGTGAATATTAATATAATATTAATGTAATAATATATTTTAAACATTTGAATTTAAAGGCATGTGCTGATCATGTCAACATTAACATTTCTAATTTCTCTTTTGATATTAAGAGAGAAAGAGGCATGTCCGTAGTATGTGGGTGAATGTATGTCTACAATTTAAGCATGTATGTATATGTTTATTTTATTTTATTAAAACGTGCTGATCATGTTTACATTGACATTTCTAAATTTGATATTAATATTAAGATAGAAAGAGATGTAGGGTTGTAGTATTTGGGTCAATGTATGTCTAGGACTATGACAATATAATTTATCATAAAAATACACAATACGTGTACTTTTAATGTAAAATAAAATAAAATGAATCAAGAAAAGAAAAGAAAGCTTCTCTGTCTTTCCAGCTGCATTTACTCTCAATATAGTAAAGAACATGTCAAAAATATAGGTGCAGCGTATAGTCATTATTATTACAGCAGAGGGCGACATTTCTCCAAGAAAAACAACCAAGAAGCTTACATGGACCAGTTAACATTCTTAATCCATGATGCAAGTGTTATGATAGTTTTACACTATGCTGGCTTGCACTTCATTCTGGGCCCAGTACACATCATGAGAAGAGCTTTAGACTATACCCATTTTGTATAAGTTGCTTTTACTGTATTTCATTTTTAATACATTTTTAAGCCTGTATGACTCCAGAGCTGTTGTTGAGTCTTAGCTAGTTTATCAAAAATTCCATAGCTAAATTATGCTTAGGCTATGTAATTACAATACACATACACTCCATACACATTTAATAATAAATCCAGTGTCAGTATACAGAGAAACAAACAGTTGTATGATTACAATAGACAGGAATGTTCAGAGTTGAGCTGAGATGACGCTTGACTTGAGAGCATTTAGGAGGACAGGAAATGAAATCGCTTAAGTGTGCATTGCATCATGGTGGAAAGAAAGAGACATGTTTTCCCGATTCTGCATGGTCTTCATCAGAGACTGTGGCCTTGAAAAGACAACGAAGATTCCCCTGTGAAGAAAGTTAACACATCCCACAGAGAACAATAGCTGTATTCATTGTATTTACATCTGCTGTCCTGATCCTTCTTATGAAACCAGTTTTTTATGCAATGATGGCAGTTTTTAAATGTTTTTGATTGCTCTTTGTATTCAGTACAATAGTATCTTGGGCACATATTAATTTAACCAGCAACAAACTTAATTTGATGTTAATAAGAGAAAGTATGTTAACGTGAATTTAAAAAAGTGATGTTTAGAGTAAAAATGTAGGTGATGTATCTGAAATTGAAATTTTTAAAAGTAAAAATATGTAAAAAAAAAAAAGAAAAGTCAAAAGAAAAAATATTAAATAAAAATATTATGTATAATATAACATATATAATATAATTTGAAATCTCTGTTTGAAAATTCTTTTTATTAAATGACAAACATTAACTTTAATAAGTACATTAATCCGCTGTTCTATAAAGACAGAAGCATTCTCATTTAGTTTTTCTGATAGATATGCATATGTAATTATGTTGTGTTGATCTGTCATGCATGTTCCAAACAACAGGTGCAGACTTTGCACATGTGGGAAAATGTGATAGCATGCTTGACCCTCAGAGCTGCAGTAAAATGTTATGATCCAGTAATATTCTTAAACCAGAGGACTATCACACTGTCATATGGCTGGTTTATACAGGCCTGTTCACACCCAGGCTCACACAACCCCTTGTCACAGGTTCCTTGAAATGACCTCAATCAGGCTTGGTTGGGAGGAACTTCACCAGGCACATATAGCTGCTGATTGTATACTTAGAAATGAATGACTGCTTGTGAAAGTGTGGCTTCCAGCATTGGCAACTTGACACTATGGCCGTCCACAGTGTGTATGTGTTGTTTTTGTATATGTGTGCTAGCATCGCTAATAAAACTTAGCAGGATCATATTTTACACATGATGAAATGGAAACCCCCCAGGCGCGGCCACCAGGTGTCAGAGAGTGTGTGTCTGTTGAGAGATCACGCTGGCTTGGACGGCTTGGTATGTGCTTGTGTGTCTAGTTTCAAATTCGTTATGGACACTTCTTTTAGGTCAGACTTAGGAGCAGCACATGGCTGTGTCAAACTCTCACATACCATTCAAAGATGGATGGAAATGTGCACACGCCTTACATGCGTAAGCAGCGTTATCCTGTGCGCATGTTTATGTCATGCATGTTCTCACATAAAGGAACATTTTACTGCTCAGAGGTTGCTCTTTCATGGTTTAAAGGAATATTCTGAGTTCAGTACAAAGTGAGCTTAATTGACAGCATTTGCGATGTTACTGCAAAAATTAATTTCCATTTGTTTTCAAAAATCTGGGTTACCGCTTCCATATTTTCAAATGTAAATGGCTAAAAGTATATTTGCTAAAATATATTTGCTGCAGCCAAACACATATTTAAATATATTTTTCAATAACATATTTGTGGCCATTTTGTTTTATTTTTGAAAATATATTTAAAGCTTTGAAAAAATATAGTACATTTTGAAAAATATTTTGTTATATAAAGGTTAAAACTAAATATATATTCAACTTCAAAAATATAGTTCACTGAGCTTCACAGTTCACAACATTTATTATCATATATTTATATATAGTTAGCATATATTTAAGACATGTACAACTCTACAAAAATGCTAAAATATTGTTTCAATATTTTTGCCACATTATAAATATTATGCATGTTAAAATGGTTTTAGTTTAAAAAATGGTTACTATCTTTACTGCCAACACAGCATAACCACTTAAAATGACTGTAAAACGTTTACTAAAACTAAAATAATGCACAAGTTTTAGCAGAAGAACTAATGTGAGTGCTTGTATACAATTGTAATATTCACATTTCAGCTTTTAAATCCTCCAAAAATTGGCCCAATTTTTATATATTGAAGTAATATTCCAAATGTACATATAAATGTATAAGTATATGTTAATGTTTTTGATGAATATATATATATATTTTTTTTCTTTCTGTTGCATAGAAGTATGCTTCAACTTTATTTTACATGTTTCTCCTAAAGTTCCTATAAAGATACACATAAGATTACTACAGTAGACACTCCATCTAATCTTTCTCAGAAACAATTAATACTAAAGAGTTATTACTTATAATTGTTTTATTTATGCAAATCTTATCCCTGGATTGCTGCTGTAATGTTTTGTATTTTTCTTCTTCTTCCAATGTTTTTTTTACAGTGAAATCTGGAGCACGTCCAGCAGCTTTCTGTGACCCTCCCTGTAAGGACACTCTCTGACTGCCGTCTGTCATGTATAGACGTGGATTATGTGTCCTCTATACTATCTGTGCGCACCCTCTCACTGCCATAGGACATTGATGACAGTCTGTGTGTATTAATAACTGTCTGGTTTGTGACTGGAGGTGTAGGGACAATGGAATGAGGCGAGGACTTGAGATGGAGAGGTGGATTACTCTGAAAGGCTAAACAGTCATGGAGTTCCAGGCAAAATGAAGCCCCCCAGAGGGCCCTGCATTAATAAAAGGCACAACGTTCTATTCTGTTGCTTAACTGCATGGCCTTGAATGACATGATGCTGATGTTCATTCCTTTGCCAGTCAGTGATAAAAATTCAGTTGCGCTTCTTGTAACAGACATCTTTCCATCTTTTAGGAGTGAATGTTGTGGTTAAACAGTTTATATTAATATGTTTTGAAAGCAAAACACTCATTGTGATGTTTCAGAGTTAGATAAATGTGCATGGACCTTGTCCAGCATATAGCCAATTCTTATATGGACACATTTATGTCTCATTGAATTTTATGTATAATCAGCTTTTTTTCATTATATCTTTAAGTCACATGAAAAGAGGGAAGTGTTTTATCATGCCTTCATCATTTACTTTTGCTGCTTTTCAAGTGGCTTTTATTGTTTCACCCTGTGAACCCAGACTTACAATCTTATTAAAAGTCCATGATAAAAAAATAATAATATTATGTTAAAAGCTATGATGATCTAAACAAAGAATAAAATAATTATTGCAATGTTTATTGTGTGCAAAGTGTTTATATAAATTTGTACACAAATTACAACTGTGCCTCATTTGTGGTGTAATTTCCATCATGACCAACAATATTGGAACTAAAAACTTTTTTGTTAGTGTACACTGTTACCAAGAAAACAACACGGTCAACAAAGAGCTTAAAAAAAAAGAGTTGAAACAAGAGACATGTGATGTCCGAAGAAACATCAAGATAAATATCATTTATTTGTATAATTTCCAATCACGCTGCAATTTTGTCAAATGATGTCAAATTAAAATTGTGTGTATTATTTAATTGTGTGTATGTAGGATAGGACAAGAAATAAAATGTTTAATATGCATTTTCAGAATGCTATTAAACACAATAAATATCCAGATTTATTAATGGCACTGTGGTGGAGATATCCATGACTTTAAGAAAACTGACAAAAAATATCAGAATTCTCCTGTGGTGGATGTTTATACACGGTTGGACATTGTTAATTGACAAATTAAACCACTGAGAGTGTGAACTGTGTTTTTAGGGGAGTTTTACAGACTCTTTGGCTGATATAGTGACCAATCTGATTAGAATTGTATTTGGCTTTATTGTCTGAATGCCTCTGGCACACACTGAACAATCTCTAAACCACATTGACCAACCGGATAGATAAGATTAAAGCAGTTTGTAATAATAATTTATTGTATTTAATGTGAAAAAGTGATGTTGAAATCAATTTTGACAGTGTTTATTTTGTGCATACAAGTGTGTGATTTTTTTGTGTAGCAGAGACAAAGTACCAGCCAAAGACGCTGCTATAGGATTTGTCCCCTTTAGAAAGGGGGAAGCTGTCCATTCGATACACTTCCTGCCCAGATCTAGGGACCAGATGTTTTCCTACCCTGAGAGATAAGGACCATGTCACCATACAGCAGTCAAAATGCTCGCAAGTTGGTAAACATTCTTAAGCTCACTTCTTCCTAATAGAAACCTCCTGAGGGTTCAGCTTCAATAATGGGGACATAATGGTCACATGAAATGGCTTTCTGTAGATAAGAGCATGTGATCGCGCAGGACATTTAGCCATGTTTACTTCATTAGAATGCATTAACTTCTACTTTACCTGCAAACGCCTCTATTAGATGATTGAGATTAATGGATCATTAACCATGGAATGGTATTATGAACCAAACATCTCAAAATATAATATCTTGCATAGCAGTAGAATTAATGCAATTAAATCACTATGCAGTGCAACATTTGTGTATATTATAATCAGAACTATTTAATAAAATAATAAAATTATTCAATATATAAATAATTAAAATAGGACTTAAAATTAAAACACTGTGCAGTGAAAAATGCAAGGTGGTCTTCAATCAGTACAGGAAGTTGTACGTTATAAGAGTAACATGAACCTGGGATCCCTTGTGTGATATTTATGTTAATTTCAAGTGTTCTAGCCTAAACATATGAGGCAGAAGTGCACTTTGCACCCTTCATCCGTCCTCTATCTTTCTCTCCCTTCATCTGCCATTCTCTCTTGGTGACGACAACAGACTCTCCTGGGATTCTCCAGCCTCCCCTCCCTTGGCTGGTGTGGCCTGAACCTTGACACAAAACATACTTGTTCTTCTCTGACTCTATCCCTCAGCAAGGCTATCTAACCATAGGAGTGAGGCGAGGGAAAACTCCACGAACCTTACAGCTGCGACAACACACGCCTTCACAGGGCTGACAAGAGAAAACACCCTGCTGCCTTGGGTGGGAGTGTGGATATATGTGTGTGTGTTTAATCTCTGACTCTTCATGTCACACACTCTCACACAAAGAAAAAAACGATATTTTCTACTAGAAAAACAGATAGGCCCAGGATTTCTCTTCTTGGCCAAACACATGTTTTGACTATCAGCGAACAGAGGTCTGGTAAAAAAAAAACCCATCGAATGACCATTTGGTCAACTATGTTATTATTGGAAGAAATGCCATCGTATATGACTATGGATGTATGAATATTCAGTGTGATTGTATAACAAGCCATGGCATTTTCATCTGATATCATTACTGCACCATGGTTAAAGGGATAGTTCACCCAAGAATGAAAATTCTGTCATTAATTACTCACCCTCATGTCGTTCTAAACCCTGTAAGACCTTCATTCATCTTTGGACCACAAATTAAGATACTTTTGATATTTTTTTTAGCTTTCTGACCCTGCATATAGACAGTGATGCACTCAAGGCCCCAAAAGGTAGTAAGGACTTTGTGACATCAATGGTTCAACCGTAATATTATGAAGCTATGAGAATACTTTTTGTGCGCATTCACAAGAATACCACGATGGATGCATGTGCATTCCTCTGATTGAAAACAAGGCACAGATCGTCCGGGTTCTACATGCAGAACGCTGGCTTCTCATAGATTCATAACATTATGGTTGAACCACTGATGTCACATGGACTATTTTAACAATGTCCTTACTACCTTTCTAGGCCTTGAATGTGGTAGTTACCTTGCTGTCTATGCAGGATCAGAGAGCTCTCAGATTTCATCAAAAATATCTTAATTTGTGTTCCGAAGATGAAAAAAGGTCTTACAGGTTTGAAACGACATGAGGGTGAGTAATTAATGACAGAATTTTCATTATTTGGGTTAACTATCCCTTTAATGGTGCTCTTTGTAAAGTAGGAGTCATATTTTTGAAGCCCTGTCACTGACATAAACTTTGGTTTATTGAAGTCTAGTGACAGTTAGAGACTTTATTCCTGTCTGTAAACACTTTTGCATCACATGTGGTGATCAATACGCCAAAAAACAAAAACAAAAAAAACAAAAGCACTTTTACAAAAATAAAACCATGGTTAAAGGGATAGTTCATCCAAAAATGAAAATTTGATGTTTATCTGCTTACCCCCAGGGCATCCAAGATGTAGGTGACTTTGTTTATTCAGTAGAACACATATGATGATTTTTAAGTCCAACCGTTGCAGTCTATCAGTCGTATAATGCATGGCAATGGTAACAAAATCTATGAGAGTAAAAAAAACATGCACAGACAAATCCAAATTAAACCCTGCGGCTCGTGACGACACATTGATGTCCTAAAACACAAAACGATCGGTTTGTGCCAGAAACCGAACAGTATTTATATCATTTTTTACCTCTGATCCACCACTATGTCCAACTGTCTTTGTGCGCGCGCAGGCATCCAGTGCGTGAGGTGTGTACGCGCGCTGGCATAGTTTACGCAAGCGCCAGAAGTGATCTCTCGCGCGTATACGTCACTCATTGTTTACACAGTGCATAGATACATAAATTATATAGCTGTGGAAACTTTTTTTTTTTTTTACAGAAATATTATATGTGATATATTATTTTGTAGAAATATTATATTAGAGGTAAAATAATAATAATAATAATAATTATTATTATTAATAATAATATTAGTAATAGTAGCAGCCTATTATATTTTTATATAGGCCTATGTATAAAAATACAATTTAATATAATAGTATATTATAGTATAGTATATAATACTATAATAATATAGTATATTATATTATAATATTTCTAGGAGATTATATTTGTAATATCATCATTATCCCATTTACCGCTTTGTGTTTTAGGGTGATTAGTGGCAGAACTCAGAGGGCGTGAGACAGTAGTCTTGCTGACTTGAACCCCACCCAAATCCCTGCTCTCTGATGTCATCGCCCTCTCTTATGCAAACCAGCTGTTTGCTTAAATGGCTTTTAGATGCCAGCCAAATTTCTGCACGTGTGTTGAGGAATGAGGGAGAGATGGAGAGAGAACATATGTGTGCATTTCATATCAAACACAGATTCTTGAGTAAACAGCCTAGAAGCCAAATAAATGAAAAATTGGATCATATAGATCCAAGGCACACAAAGACGAGGTCTCACTGGGGTAAAGTAGAAATGAATAGTGAGCACATATCAATTTATTTTTCAAAACTTTATTCCTATCACAAACATACATCAGTTTAACACAATGCTAGTACACCGATCCAAAATATGACGGAACACCGGAATGTTAAAACAAAATGTCATAGTTGAAATAAAGGACATGGTATTCATATGTATGTACATTTAAAACATAATTTTCTATTGGCTTATTTTAAGAGATACAGTCACTCGAGCACCAAATTTTGACCCCAAGTTTAGTCAGTCTTGTGTCAGAAATTTTGTGAAGAAGTGTAAAACATTTAAAAAAGATATGGGCTTAAAAGTAGTGTAGAAATGTTCTTTTTGTCTGCACTGTTTTGCATTGTATTGGAGTGGATTGACTAAAACTAAAAACGATGGTCCAGGGTTTCATGGCTGCGCCCAATTACATAATTTTTTTGCCTAATGACTTTTGTACAGTGTAGTAGCAAATGCAGATACAAAATAAAATGCACCCACCCAAGAAACTTCTAGTAATTAAGGCAGGTCATTGAAACGATTAAGTCAGTCATTCAATCCATAAACACTACATCTAAATGTCTAGAATAAAAATATTACAAAAAGAGCATAATACTGGTTTACAAAGTACGGTAAAGCTGTAACACAATCCAGAAATGTCAGATAACAATTAGCTGTCACCCTGAGCACTAACGGGCTTTGCAGCATATCTGATTAGTTGGATTTTACTGTACGTTAAGGGTTGTTTGCAGCAATGAAATGGAGTTGATGGATTGACGCTTGAACTGATTTCTCATGCTCAGCAACTCCAGGAATCATTACTTTGTCATGCAGTGATATTAACAAAATTATACAAGACTATTAACTAGTCAAATCATACTGTACACAAAGACGAACATATAGAACATTTCATACAGTCTAGAAACACACAAACAACCCGTCGCAAACAAAAACACAACTCACGTCCATTGAATTCTGAATGCTTCTTTATGGTGTCATGTGATTTACTCTCAGCTGGAAGCTGTGGAGCACTGGGACAGGAGCAAGGATCCTCCCGGCGTTCCGTTCCAGCCCTGGCTGCTCTTATGGAAGCCAGCAATGACTCGTGGGAAAGGTCCCCCACCCCACAGCAGTACTGTATTATACTGAAATGGTGAACCTCTTGGACTAAATTTTTATTTTTTTTAAAATTTAATTTATATAATGTTCTTTGTGTAAATCATCACTGCCATAACTGGCACTTACAACTGCTTTCTTAACGTACAACAAATTTTCATATAGTATTGAAACGTGTACATTTATTTTGATAGATCGGGAGGAGGATTACTTGACCAGTGTGCCTCAAAAGTTGTTCTGTATGAACTTAAATTGAACATTTTGCAGTGGGAATTTGAGTCTTTGTCTCCCTTGTGCCTTATGGCCAAGGTCAATGCAGTAGATTGAGCTGGGTTTAAGAAGCAGGGACTAAGCGTTCCGCCCAGACCCTTGGTGGCAGGTTGGCTTGTTCACAGCTCAGTGTCTGCTGTTTTGGTGGTAGAGTGGCTGTTGGTGGCAGCAGGAGGAGTTTGGGCCTTAACTGCCTCTTGTGACTCTCCGTTAAGACTGGGCTTCTCCTGGGGCTCGGGTTGGTTTAGAGGGGCCACAGACACCAGAGTGTTGCCTTGGTTCTCCTCGTCAGCCATGTAAGACTCCTCAGCCTGTGGAAAACAAAATACAAACAAAGATTTTATTTTTATTATTATTATTATTATTATGATGATTATTATTAAATTTGTATACAGGTGCATCTCAATAAATTAGAATGTCGTGGAAAAGTTTTTATTATATATTATTATTATATTTTTACTACCTCTAATTATTAATTATTATTATTTATTTTGCAAGACAATTAACCCCAGGAATAGCCTATTCCCAGAGAACAAATTGTATTGCTCAAATTTATAAATTCAAATTGAGCATAAGATTTATAACTCAGGAGACTTGGTGTTTCCTAGGAGAATAAGGAGATGTTTCTTCTAGAATTTCTTGGGATGAATGACAGTAGACACAAATGAGACAACGATTAATCATGTAGATCATGAGGTCTTGGAAGAATTTGATGAGAAATTATGAGTTCATATCAAGATTCTATATTAGACTTTTATCAAATTTGATGCATTGACTGCATTAAACTATTAAAATTAAGATTTTTAATTTTTTAGTCAGTATTTTTGTAAATCAGCGCTGATGAGCAAGACCCTTGAATTAAGGGGAGGGTGTTCTTTGAGCAAAACATGTAAACTTCCATAAAATCATTTTTGTTTGATGGAAGATTTTTCCTGATGCATCTTCAAAGCTAAAGCATTTATTGTGCAGCATATGGCTTATGAAATGCTGCCCTATGAATGTAAGTATTTTTTCATTGTAAGACTCTTTCTGAGGTCTGCCGAGAGTGCACTTTGTTTCACTTTCATCATTTCTCATCATTTAACAGAGAAGGAAAACAGCTTAGAACTATTGGCAAGGAGATGAAACAGTTAGTGTTTCACTAGCATGTGTTGTGGTTCTGAACATTCGATGGGGCGTGTGCTGGAGGAACTGCGCTGCACTGATATGCTGCCAATTGTTTCCCTCCTAATTATGAGCTTGGCAACATTTCCCTACCAAATACGCTGAACTTTGCAATTAAAATACATGCATAACACATTCAAAATGGGAATTTGATTGGGAACACTTGGTGGTGGAGATACTGTTGGTGAAGTCATCAATTTGAGGGTTTAGACAGCAGGAAGTGAATGAATGTGTAAATTTGCTTCAAAGATTTGTTTAGTGTTGAGTTAGAGCATCCTCAAGAAAGGATATTACAATTAATGGGATGTTTTTCTGGCGTTCAGTAAGTCTGACACTCACCAGTTTCATGCCTTTGCCGTTGGTTCGGCGATGGCACTTAAAGTAGTATATGCCGACTATTATAGCAGCAAGCAGTAAGCCGGTCACCAGCACAGACACGAAAACAGCAGGAGAAGATCCAGAGGCAAGATTCTTTTCTTTCTCTTCACTCGGCTAGAGAAACACAAAAAACAACAAGTTTAACAAAAACTGGGATTAAATATTGGAGAGCTTCAACAGCAATTTGAGTCATTTTATAGGTATCTAATCAAGTGATGTTGATTTAGTTTGGGTGTCCCTTAACAACATGCAGGAATGTTTTGTCATAGGTCTGTTTTGATAAAAATCAAAGTGACAGATTAATTCACCAATATTGGTAGATATTGTATATTTAAAGGGATAGTTCACCCAAAAAAGAAAATTCTGTCATTAATCACTCATGTCGTTCCAAACCCGTAAGACCATCGTTCATCTTCGGAACACAAACGAGATATTTTTTATGCACTCCGAGAGCTCTCTGACCCTCCCATAGACAGCAAGGGTCCTTACACGATCAAGGCTCAGAAACATAGCAAGGAGATCACTAAAATAGTCCATGTGACATCAGTGGTTCAACCATAATTTTACGAAGCTACGAGAATACTTTTTGTATGCAAAGAAAACAAAAATAATGACTTTATTGAACAATTCGTCTCCTTCGCGTCATCCTATAGCGCCATTTTGGAGAGTATCACATACGCAAAACAACGTATGCAACGTATGTACGTGGATACGTTGTTAACGTTCAGATCAAAGTGTAAACAACGTAAACAGTGCATCCACGTACAGTGCTGCTGACACAGAACAGCATACGTTGTTTACGTATGTGATACTCTCCAAAATGGCGCCAGGGTGACGCGGAGGAGATGAATTGTTGAATAAATTAGTTAAATTTGGATTTATTTGCGCACAAAAAGTATTCTCGTAGCTTCATAAAATTACGGTTTCACCGGTCTCAGATCTGTTCTTGCCAACAATGGACACTCATCATCTACCCCCCAAGTCTTGTCTAACCTCTTTCCTGGGTTCATAACCGCATGGCAGCAGTGAGAGGAAGCCCCTCTTCTCTCCCACTCATTCATCTTTTGTGTGGAGGGATTATTTGTAGCGAATGACAAAACAGGATCTCCCTAATCTGAGCTCACAGGCATCAACAGCTCAAACTGCCCTGCTAAACTTTATCCTCTCAGACACAAAGCTTCCTTCCTTTCTAATGTACACGGACGCAGATGACAGCAACTGAAAACATCTAAAGTCACTCTGTCCATTGGTTTGGGTTGGCAAAGTAGAGATACTTGAAAAGTCTTGTAGAGGTACTTTATAGTGGAGTTTAGATTGTTTTAAGCTCTTCTGATGACCTTTTGGGGTAAATATGGGATGTGTGCATTGGTATTAGGGATGCACCGATCCGATATTCATATTGGGTATCGGCTCCGATAGTGCCATTTTTCTCGGATTGGGTATCGGTCAGAAAGAGCCGATCCAAATCCGAGATTTATTTATTTTTTTTCAATTGTGCGAATTATTCTGTGTTACTTCTGAAGCCATACGATAGCTTCGCTGTCGCTTTCTCTCACTGGGAGCAAAGAGCGAGAGTCTTACATAACATGCAGAATTGGTGTGCTACATGTAAACGATATACTTTGTTGTATTTTCCTGTAAAAAAGTAGTACATTGATAGTATCAAATGGTAATATTGTGGTACTTTGATTTATACAAATCTACTAAATGATTGGCATATACAATTGTATTTATAGTACTTTCCTTACAAAAAAAGTACTATGGCAGTACCATGGTACAATGATGTTAGTATAATAGTATTATTATGGTACTTTGAAATATACCATGGTAGTAAATTTCATGTACGTTTCTTTCAAAAATATCGTCGTACTGCTACTGGTTCTTCAGCGGTTCTTTGTGGTAGTTCAGGTGCTATATAGCACCGCTAAGTGGTTCTTTGGCTCGTAATCATAGGGGAACCAATTGAAGTGCTCACTGTAAAAAAAAATCAGTAAAATTTACAGTAAAAAAAACGGCAGCTGTGGTTGCCAGAATTTTACCGTAAAAAAAATACGGTAGCAGCGTTTTAGGTTTTACGGTTTTACTTAAATTTACAGTTAAATACCATAATTTCATTAACGGATATAATGTTAATATACCAACCCACTGAAGTACTGAAATCTGTTTTGTACCTTTGTGAACACTGACTGCACCAAATGCAGGTGGTGATGAGAAAATCACACGATGAACCAAAGCCTATCACAAGCAGCTTTTAAATATTAAAATATATAGAAGGTGCACAGTGTCATTCACACAAACACTAAACACCATAATGGTAACACACATGAAACTGAAATAATGCAATAAACATTAATTGAACAACATTAGATGTAACATACAACCCTAATGTACACAACTGCTAAGAAAAAAACTAAGAAGAAACATAGTTATTTAAAAAAAACAACATGAAATTTGAAATGTAATGCAGGGAATTCTGGGAATGTCAATTTACAGTTATTCACTGTAAATTATACTAACTTTTTCCCACTTCCAAAAACGGTATACTACCGTAATATTACATGTAATGTCCAATACAGTTTTTCACCATATATAATAGGGGAACTTACCGTTAACCATTTAACAGGTTTTTAATGTAGCATTTTTACAGTCTTTTACCGTTAAATTCACGGTCATGTTGATGGTTTCAGTGTTTTGTGTTTTGGACAAAAACCAGCTGAAATACAACTTGGGAGACTAGTTAAATCAGGTTAAACCGAGCATTTCACACCGAATACACAACAAACTGCTCAAGAAAGCTGAAATTAATGGCTGAAATTAATATCCATTAGACTAAATGAAAATAAGATTCCATTTAGATTACACAGTTTTAACAAACTAATAAACTTAATGTGATGCATATTTATCAGTCAAACAAATTTTTTTATTTTAAAACTATTTTATTTTAAGTAATCATATTTTCAAAAAGCATTAATTCAAACTGTTTACAATCAGCACAAATCTGTTAATTGTGAAAACACTTGAATTTACAGTTAAAATATGGCTAGCTGTGGAACAAGCAATACTGAGTTTAGTTAAAATTTATGAGATTTATGTGTATTTAAAACTTTCAGTTTATTAGTACTATTACAGAAATCGGTTACACTTTATTTTAGGGTGTCCTTGTTACAGTGTAACTATGCATTTAAATACTGAGTAATATTAATTAACTACATGTACTTATTATAAGGTTAGGGTTTGGATTAGGGTTACTTGCATGTAATTATGCATAATTAATTGTTATTATAATAGTAAGTACATGTAACGTGTGTAACAAGGACACCTTAACACAAAGTGTTACCCAGAAATCTAGAAAGTTTCATTTATTTATGACTGACAAATATGCATCATATTAAGTTTATTATGCAAATGGTGGAACATTTAAATGCAATTCAAATACATAAATCTTAAATTTAACTCTAAATATTTTTTGAGTGTATTGATGTGAATGGGTGCCGTCAGAATGAGAGGCCAAACAGTTGATAAAAACATCACAATAATCCACAAGTAATCCACAGCACTCCAGTCCATCAGTTAACATCTGGAGAAGACAAAAGCTG
>NW_015555709.1:601979-605524 GCF_001515605.1 Sinocyclocheilus anshuiensis
CCTATGATTACGAGCCAAAGAACCACTTTTAGTGCTATTTAGCATCTTTTTTTTTTTTTAGAGTGTATGGTAAATGTCCACAAATAAAGTACCATGGTATTTAAAAAAAAAAAGTAAAGTACCAAAAAGACCATGGTACTACTAAACCATCTGTTCTGGAGAAGTGCAGTGGTAGTGTCATAATATTTTTGGAAGTAGATAGTGCCATGGTATTACCATCTGTACCACCTGATGAAACTTGTGAATGTGAATCCTAAATATTGGGTTTAGAAAAATGTCAGCTAAATTGGTCAAATTAACTAAAATGAAATAAAAAAATCTAATTTCTTCTGCATGTGCTTAGAGCTGTTGACCAATAAAAACCAATGATTAATAATAAACTAAAAGACAACTCAGATAGTTCTTAACTGAACTGTCAAATGTACATTGATTTTGGACCATTGTTTTTTTTCCACCCAGAATTCTTATCCATGATATTAGTGACCCAAAATTACTTACATTTGTAATTATGGAACCTTGATTTGAGACTGGATTGTTCGCCATCATTATTTTTTCTTTCACCTTTACATCAGAGTTCATTGGGTCTGTGGATTCTGATTGTCCTGGTACAGATGTAGGCAGGCTGGCATCAGCAGCGTTGGCAGCTAATCGAGGTGGTAAAACCAAAGAATCAAGAATTAGTAGCATCACCAACTAAAAACACTTAAGAAATGAATTTAGGGACAGTCTTGAGGCCTCATACCCATGTCAGTAGTGTCAACAGAACCTGGTTTGCTTGGGTTAGTTGTTTCTTGAACAGCAGGCCCAGAAGTTGGGTTTGCAGCTGCTGGGCCTGCTGTCAGGCCTGTTGTCGGGCCTGCTGTCGGGTTTGTTGTCGAGTTTGTTGTCGGGCCTGCTGTCGGGGTTGCTGTCGGGGTTGCTAACAGATCTGCTGGGTCCTGTCCCTGACAACCTGCATGGTAACACGGAAAATGTTAAAGATGTCAAATACTGTAAGATGACAAGCTTTAGGTTGCACTTCCACCTCACCTTGGTGAATTATGTAGCGTCATGTTACATAAATAATGAAGGACATGATAAAATTTGCACAAAATTGCCATTAATGTGCCGTCCATAACAGCAATTACATTTTGATCTCATTGATTTTGCTTAAAAATAGCTAATTGTTTGGTAGATCACTTCCAGACACAGAACATTCATCTATTTGCAAACTAGTCAATTTTTGTTGTATTTCCTATTGAAACAGGAAGTTGGGGCGGGACATATCAAAGGCCCAATTGCTGGTTTTAGAGAGCAACAACAGTATATTTAATTCTTACTTACAAGCTCTTTGTTTAGTTTTAAATAGATTCTGATTCAGTTCCAGTGCTCATTTAGGTTATATGTCCATTTTGCTGACATATGAAATTCTCATTTTGATTCAAACTGGTAACTTGTCTTTTTGAACCATTCATTAAAAGAACTGACTCATAAGACTATTTGTTTCAGGAATCAGGCTACACTAGTTGTGTCAAGTTTCTGATTGACTAAAAAGAATCTGCTCATAGGAGTCATTTTCTTAATAATGGGACTGTACTGGTTGTGCTGTATGTTTTTCATTCACTAAAAATAATTTGTTCATTAGAGACGTTTGTATGTGAATCAGACTACACAAGTTTCCCAGTGTTTTTTTTATTTAAAGAGAATTTATTCATAAAAGCAATTTGTTTGTGACTGGGATTGCACTGGTTGCATTGTATGTTTGTTTTTCTGTATGTTTGCTTTTCGTTTTTTTTAATAAATTTAAAAATATATTAATTTAAAAAGTTTTGCAAAACGGTACAGTATGGATTTTAGCAAAGATTTCCATGCCACCTGTTCACTTTGTATATCATGCAGTCAATAAGTGTTTGCAGTGTTTGACCAGGCTGTCATATTCTCCTTATCCAGAGCCTGCCGCTCAGTGTTTGCTAGCATGTGGGTGGTAGGTGCACCCTGAGGTTGAGAAGAGGTTAAACAAGCCTGGCCCTTTCTGACCGTTATTTAATGCCCTTCTGTCTCCACCCTCTCCAAAAATGTGCCTTGTTTGCACAACCACTCTGCATTATTAATAACTTAAGCAGGAGGGTAATGCTCCTGACACCGACTGAGCAAATAAACATCACCCTCGAAAAGTCAAGACCTTTGTCTTTGCTGTACATTACCACACTCCTTTGTAAAGAGTTATGTCTAGAGACGTTGAATGCAGGAAGCGAGTGGCCAGGTGTAAAGTACGAATTAATTTGTTTGCCCGTTTGTTTTAGGTGTTGTATCCTCAACTAACTATGCCATATCCGATAGTCATTGAACTTGAGTTCTTGCTAAAAGCAACATTATAAGAAAAACTTCTACTAGTTTTCACTTTTGACTGACACGTTCAAGGTAAATCATTCTAGGTAAATTATTAGCTACACATAAGATAGTGATTATTTTCACACTAAAGTCATGTTAACATGCTTATTGTTTTTTTTTTTAAAGGAAACGGGACAACTGGAAATTAATTATTGTGATAACGTGCCACAAATGCTGTGCACAAATGCTCAGTTGAACCTGGAATAGTCTTTTAAGTGGTTTTCAGCAAAGAGTTGACAAAGTTTTTTGGCATTGGGGATTGGAGCAGCTGAGCTCTAAATCTAGAACAATTTCTGGTGTCATTTAGGACACCACACGTTTTGCCATCAAACTTGTCACGGAGCCTTCAGAATGCCATCTGGAGCTCATGCTGGGTGGTCTTGTGTTTTCCTAAGTAGAAATACTAAGATATCTTACACAGTCTGATCATAAAGTGATTCTACATTTGTCTCAACAGGTGTGACCGTATCGTGCAGGAACAACAATCCTTGATGAATCTTTTTAGTTAAACCATCAAGAAATGACAATCTGTGCTTGGTCAAGCTCAAATCTCTTAGTGATAGCTCACTTTCTGTTTGTGACTCTTAGCATTTAGTGATTTTAAAGGATGCATGGCCACCGTGATAGCGCTCACCCGCACTCACAGCTTGAAGCACCCCTCCCTCATTACAGAAACAGCCTGAGTATCTTGCATGTCTATCGGGCTTTTTCAATGTGTATGAAGATGAACGTCTTTAATTGTGTACAAAACAAAATTCTCCTCCCAGCAGCACAATCACACGCACTAGCAATGTCCTGTTTTGCATACTTTCTGTCCCAAGTCAGTGTTATGCGAAATTAGAATTAGTGCATCATAGTTATGTAATTTTGGATTTTAAGGGAAATTAGGTAGCTGTTAAAGGGGTCATATGATGTTGCTAAAAAGAACATTATTTTGTGTATTTGGTGTAATGAAATGTGTTTATGCGGTTTGAGGTTCAAAAAACACATTATTT
This sequence comes from Sinocyclocheilus anshuiensis, assembly GCF_001515605.1. Lineage (NCBI taxonomy): Eukaryota > Metazoa > Chordata > Actinopteri > Cypriniformes > Cyprinidae > Sinocyclocheilus > Sinocyclocheilus anshuiensis. The sequence goes on from NW_015555709.1 coordinate 605,345, forward strand.
TCCACATACTGTACATTATTGTTTCTCCTCTATGCCCCGCCTTTCTGAAACGCTTCGATTTTTACAAAGCTCATCGGTCTGAAAAGCGAGGTGTGCTCTGATTGGCCATCTATCCAGTACGTTGTGATTGGCCGAATACCTTAAGCGTGTGATGGAAATGTTACGCCCCTACCATACTGT
>NW_015555709.1:605856-631806 GCF_001515605.1 Sinocyclocheilus anshuiensis
ATCGTCCTCTTTTGGAAGGCCAAACAAAGTAGTTTCGCTTTCACAACGAAACACACAGCGTCTTCACGACATGGCGGCAGCAACAATACTACAGCGAGAATAAAAGTTATGCCTTCTTTCTTTGCGTGAACATTTGGGCGGCGTTATGCGAATCTTCCCACATCGTGACGTAGACGTGTGGGGGCGTGTTAGAACGAGACGTTTTAGGTAGGCGTGGTTGACTCTTAAATTTTATAAAGAATATCTCTTTGGATTTGAGACTTTAGTCTTTGCAACTTTACAGATCTTCTTTATGCACCAAGAGCTTGTAACACTCCAAAGAGAAAGGAAAAATTGAAATCGCATCATATGACCCCTTTAATTGCTAAAATACAAAACCAAACAGTGTAAGGTTTTCTTGGTATCTTACAGTACAAGGAAGGAAGGTGTATTATGGTACGACGTCACCATCTATATACCTGGGAACACTGATATTTGTGGTGAATGAAGTCACTCTAGACAATCTGGGAGTAAGTCTTGACTAACAAATGAATTTCCATGTAAATTTTGTCCTTCATAGCCAGACCTCTGATTAAATCTTGTGAACACAATTTTGTTTCCAGGAGGACTGATAAAAACCTTGTGTTGCGTGAAGTCAGCCAGTCAAATCTGAGTTTGCCAAATCGAGAAAGTACTTTCCAGTTTTTATGTGGGCAGTCGGGAAGTGTGCTGTCTGAGTGTATGCATAAATTTTATGCTTAAATTTGCTCTAGCATAAAATGCATACATTTTATCCATAAATGTTATGTAGATTTTAGGCATAAAGTTTCTACATACTCTCACAATATGCATTTATTTATGCATAAAATCCATAAGTAGTCACGTAAAACTGCATGAATTGTTTCTTGATATTATTTTTTTTTACAGTTTTAAACAGTTACAAAATGCATTATGAAATGCCTGGTGTGCTAACATCTGTCTTGATGTCGCACTTAAAAGCTACTAAACTAACTATGATCTTCAGTCATGCCACTTTATAGCTACATTCATCGCACATGTACTTGCATGCTCCTTCAAATATGTACACAATCTAAAGCGCTACGCTGGAGATGAAAGATAGAAATTATTAATGATGATTTTTCAGTCACCATGATGCAGATTAGAAATTAGATAATTTGGTTTCTAGGTTGATGAAGTAGGTCAGTTGTCTTGCTGCAGTCTAAACAAGCATAAAACTCAACCCATCAAATTTTCTTCCCAAATGAGATAACCATCTTGACGTATCTAATATATCACAATTTGTGCTGCAGTGAAATCTAGTCATCAGTCTGACATCTGGATTCTCGACAGCAAGCACAAACAGAGTTCTGGAAGAGTGAGAGTACGTGACTCCACCTAACCGCTTCGATGCATGTTTTTCATCCACCAATACAACAGAAATGAAGTGACGTGACATGTGACGTGACATGTGGCCAAGTATGGTGACCCATACTTGGAATTAGTGCTCTGCATTTAACCCATCCTTAGTGCACACACACAGCAGTGAACACACACACACCGTGAACACACACCCGGAGCAGTGGGCAGCCATTTTTGCTGCGGCGCCCGGGGAGCAGTTGGGGTTTCGGTGCCTTGCTCAAGGGCACCTCAGTCGTGGTATTGAAGGTGGGAGAGAGCGCTGTACATTCACTCCCCCCACCTACAATCCCTGCCGGTATGAGACTCGAACCCGCAACCTTTGGGTTACGAGTCTGACTCTCTAACCATTAGGCCACGACTTCCCCGGTCAAATATGACCGGAATCATTGTTTTCCTAAGGAAAGTGACACAACAGGGACCAAATGTGCTCTCCAGATTTCTGAATCACTTTAATCCTTTCCATGGTGTTCTGGCACGTCTGGTCTGATGTAATGAGACAATCTCAGGCAAAGACTCTCAAAATCCCTCGTGCTCTCAGCTGTGCCTGAATGGATGTACGGCAGTAAGCTTAGCCAGACACGTCCTGACAGCTCTGATATAAACCTGAGAGCTAAAACCTCCTCCTCCTTCCAGAATCCCATGAGAAATGCCCATAAAATGCTTAAGGTTATTTTAAAGTAAGTACCTCATTAAATGGATAGTTCACCCATGAAATGAAAATTTTGCCATCATTTACCTTTGCCAGATATGTATATGATGGAATTTTCCATCAAGTGTTGGTTGTAGGATTCAAATTTCAAGAATTGAGCTAGATTTTGTGTTTTGATTTGCATGAACTAGAAATATGGTAGAAGAACTCCAGATAACCTTTTTTAATTAGAGTTTAAAGCATTATAGATAATTTTTGGATCATTGCCTCTATAAATGTCCCATGGGCCTACTCATATGACTAAAAATGATGTCACTGTAATCTAAAGGCATGTCTGCTTTCATTCTGACTCTGGAGGATTTCTGGATGGTATCCTCAGCTCAGTCCCCAGTAGGAGTGCGGCGATAAGCAATCTGCCTTTTCACGGCTCATAAGGGAGTGTCTTTAATCTCTACCCGCATTAATGTTTAAATCACAAGCTTGTTGAACTCTGGGACAGTCTCTGTCTTCTTAACAGAGCCCTCCTCTTGTTCTTCTGTCCTCACACAGATCTGTGGCGTGATTATCTAGCAGGACGAAAGGCCATCTCGAGATCACCTATCTCTGGGTCTGCTTGAAACAGGAGAAACCTAAATAAACAGCTTAGCAAAAGAGGAAAGAGTGTGATGACGGATGCAGGCGACTCAAAAGGGCCAGTAATCACTCTAATAATCAACTAACGTGTTGTCCAGCTGGGTGGAGTCCATCTCTCTCAATCTCCAGATGCACAGATCTCAAGGGAAGCACTCTCCTCCCTCTGTACTTTGTGCTTTAACATGAGGCTCTGATGTCTGCAGCCGGCTAGGCTGGACGGCAGCCTGAGACTCATTGCTTCTCCACCCAGGCCGTAGAGAGCATGTCTTGGTGATGACAGTCAGCTGCAGCCCAATCCCCTCACTTAAGCAGGCCTGAGCTCTATATGTTTACTTACATTGTTCTATCGTTCTATCTGTTGTTATATGTGTCTTCCATCCATCCATTCATCAGTCTATCCACCTCTCTGTTGGGGGAGAAGTTTTAAGTTTTAAAATTTTCAAAAGACTTTGTCAAGCCAACGTTGAAAACTAGGCTTTTGTAATTTCACATTTCACTTTTTTTTGTAGTATTTTTTGTCTTTTTCATTGGTTTATTTTAAAAATCTTCCAGCGTAAGCCCCTGTGATGCACTGTTGGTGCAATCTCAAAATGTTATTTCTCAAAAGGTCAAAGAACTTTATGGGCACTTTTAACTGAAGCACTACAAATCCAGTGGTCACTCTATCCACCCCAACTATGGGAGAACTATTTCCATTTGTGAGCATACTGATCCTGAGAGTTTACTTAGCAATGAGCCCATGGCCCAGTTGTTTTCTGACAAAACAAAAACGGGGTGAAGGAATTAATCAAATTAGTGTCGGGCGTGGAATGTTCCCCCAAGCCAGACAGGATGTAGGTATCTCAGATAGAAACTATAGACGGTGCGCTAACCATTTACACAGTAATCCCATTCCTGAGCCCTTTGGACTCAATTCGAGACATACTGTATATTTAATGCACAGACCACCCTACTAATGGGTGCCTTTACTATTCTTAGACAATAGAGTCTCATTCACTTTTTTGCAGTTTTTGCAGTGTTAATTTCCATAATAACCCTCCAGAGTAATACAGTACAGATTCTATAAGAGTTTAATTTATGGTTTGCTTAACGAATGTTGCAGATTTTTGTGTTTTTAATGCTTCAAACCTTATTTTTTCTAAAGAGCACCCCCTACTGTCCAAAACAGGCATCTTCTTGTCACCCCCTCTAACTGCCAGCTGCCGCCACCTTTTGCAGCTTACTGTCAGCACCACAAGCATTGCGTGGCTGCAGATGTCCATGGACTTTTTCCAAGCTCTTGTTCTTTGACATCATCATGCAGATTGATTCAGACAACGTAATTGGATATCTAAATGTTTGATCCGCTGCCATGCTCGGCTTATACAATGCTTGGAGAAAAGACCACAACAGAAAGACGAGTGTGGGGGTGTTGGTGCGACTATCTTTTTTCTTTCTGATTTTTTTCTTCTCATCACACAAAAGAAAAACTGGGGTTGGGTTTTGCCCCCTCTCTCACTTTCTGGCTAACCGTAACAAATCCCCTGGGTTCTGTAACGCTGTGGTTAAGGAGGAAAGACTGCCATGAGAAAGTCCTCGTGCTTTTGATGGCAAGCAAAGGATACAATCTTATGTTTTCAATTAGGGAACATTAGGTAGAATTGCCCCAGTGTTATTGTGCTTGCGGAACATTAATTACCCCAGCAATTTCCCCATCGGTTAAAGAGGCTCAGCCAAGCCACATTAACTCTGTTTATTCCTCAGGCAAAATGGCATAAACCGCTATAGAAGTGCAAACTTCTCCATAAAGTTACATGCATGTAACGAGTATTACAAAAACACAACAATAGTATAACTCAATTTGTGTATGTAAAAAACATTGAATGAAAAGGCTCTGTCCACAAATAGGGTACAGTTTTATAATAATATATATTTAATTTGATAGTAAATAATGTACGTACATTTTTTATATAAAATAATATTTTATATGTATGTATATATAAAATTAACATTACTTATTTATATTTGATATATTTATATATTTGTTGTACCATTTGATAAGAGTTTATTCTTCTTTTTTTTTTTTACCTTAAAGGGTCAGTTCACTTCCAGAATAAAAATTTCCTGATAATTTCCTGAACATCCAAGATGTTCATGTCTGTCTTTCTTCAGTCGAAAAATTGTGGACTTCAACAGAGACCAACGGGTTGAAGGTCCAAACCGGGAGTTTCAATGCAGCTTCAAAAGGCTCTACACGATCCCAGCCGAGGAATAAGGGTCTTATTTAGCGAAATGATCTTATGGAGAAAAATCCTGGAATGCTTTTCCCCAAAAACCTTAATTTCTTTTCAACTGAAGAAAGAAAGATATGAACATCTTTGATGATATGGGAGTGAGTAAATTATCCGGAAATATTTATTCTGGAACTGAACTATACCTTTAATCATGGAAAATACACAAATTTATGACTACGTACAGGATGTTGCACAAGTTCCTTATCAATGGGAACACATTAAAACTCAAAGATTGCAATTAAAGTTTCTGAGGAACTGAAACTTTGCCATCATTTTCTAAGTTGCTGTTTGACTAATATGATGATCCAACCAGCAGACTGGTCCAAAATGGTGTCTTAGAGTTTCCGCTCGTTACAGATTTTGTTGAACCACAGGCTAATTACACACTAATGTTTGGACTCAGGTTTTTGGATAGTCATATTACCAGAGCGCAGTGTCAGAGTGAGAGTGGTTGGAAGCTGGATGCCAGCTGTGAGAGACGCAATAACAGCAAAACTACATTGGAGTGCCAGGGGAACTTCAGAATAACAGACTCACAAGAGCGACAACAACAAACCCTGAAATGTATCCAGATTGTCTTTTTGTTCTCATTTAAGATGTACTAATTAAACATGACTGTTAGTTGTTATTTCACATTTGTTCATAATATGATGCGTAATAGTTGTTTTATCCTATTCTTAATTATAAGTGAAGTGATGGACATAAACGTCTAAACATGCAACTTGCAATAATTACTGCTTGCTCAGATGATCGTTTCACATAATCACAGAATGAACTGCTTATTTTTCCACCCTTTCAGTTTCAATCAATATGCATCTCTGAAAAGCCCAGTGAGACCGAGCACACCCAAATCGGAGTGATGCAAGATATCCTACAGCATTTGTGTATAGGCTGGGTACATGACGTTAACCTCACCGGAGTGGCCTGGGACTGCAGGAATGCCAGGCAATAGCTTAAAGCCATGAGAAACTGGCAGCTGCTTGTTTTTATTGGCCAAAGAGTGCATCGTCAACCAAAGAGAATGTTCCAGAACCAAGGTATGTGGATAGGAGGTCCACAAGCTTATAATTTCTCTCCTTGCCCCATAGTGACCCCTGCCATCCATCTTGTTTTTATCACGCGTGATGCACTGGCATGCATGAACTTCCTCTTCCTTTGTACCTTGACTGTGTCTTTGTGTAGCTAAACCCATGAAAATATGCATCTGCTGTCCACTAAATAGCTTTGCTTGTCCTATCCAATGTGATAAAAATACTTTACGTATTTGATAATAGTGCCTTTAAACATCATCTGCGTTGTGCAGTTTGGGAATTCCCATGTGTTGGTTCAGATCAGGGCGGATGAATTGGCTTCTGTTGGTACAGTTGATCTAGGCCTTGGATTTTATCCAGATATCTAACTGTAATACACCACAGTAGCGGTTTTAGGACCGGGAAAAGACCTGCTCGAGGGACGCAAGGTCTGCCAGGGAGCTAAAGACGCGTGAAGGTGTTTTCTCACTCGCCGCTGAGCTCAAATCGCAGCCAGATTCAATAATATTCCATGATGCTTGGGAAGCACCAACCGTCATCCTGGCACCTGTCCACTGAAATGCCACATTGCTACCAGGGTGTATAATGGGTGAACTCACTACATGGGAAAAGGTGGTAACTGAAATTCAGGGTGTTGTTCGGGTGGCTAACCTAACTATGGGGAGAATGTGAGCTCAGCTAAACACATTTGCCAACAGGCTGTCATAGCGAATCATTCTTTCTTGCCCTTTCCATCCATCAGTTGAGGAAGGTTTCACCTCTGAAAGAGCAATACTTACGTTGGGAGGTCACTGTCACATTTGAACTGTGGGTGGCCGGTTGGAATGCAGTTCTTCTAAGTCTTTCCTTGGAGTTCTCATTCAAATACCATGTAATTTGACCCTTTTTAGCCACTTAGCTTTGGTTAATTTAATTCTAAAGCAACTGTAGCGTGTGGTTGCCTGTCCACATGGCTGAAACCACTGATCCGGTTATCGTAATTTGAAGGTTTTTCAGTTCACTCTTTCTCATTTTGTGAATTTAAATGTATGTATTTAGCAGATGCTTTTTAGGTATACTGTAAGTTTTATCAGTTCATGTATTTTCTGGGAATTGAACCCATGACCTTATTAGTGTCATATGCTTCTGTTTGCGCTACAAGAACAAACTCTAAATATGTTATTTAAAACATATAAACAACAATTTTAGCTTTGAGTGAAGTCATGGAATCCTGTGAAATGAGCTGAATATGGTGCCAAAGTGGTGGTGAAATTAATATGTTTCGGTGCTGATGTTTCAGTCACTAGAGTGATGTTTGAATTTGCAGTCAATTAACAGTGTCTTAGAGACAGTAGACATTAATTTTATGATCTAAAAACTCCATGCTCACATATTTCCATGGTTGTTTGAAAAGTGTTGCTACATACTGACCGTCCATTGGCGAAGTCTCACAGGAGTGCCAATTGCACTAAAGTGTCAAGCATTTAACAGACTGGTGGGAATGGAAATGTATAGTGCTTTGCGGTCTCTAAGTGGCTTCATTTGAGCAATGTCTTCTTGCAGCCTCTGAAGTCTTAACAGCAGCATGGCTGTTACAGCCTAATGAATTCAGCTGGTTTACAGTTTCACATTACTCTTATTAAAATCTCTGAGCTGAACATTTGAGGATAACTATAGGAATGTATGGCACATTAACTTCAGATTTCATATTACACACTAGCTTTGGCTAGCTACGCAGGGTTCTCTTCAGCTGCCTAAATCAATTTTTGATTTAGCTTGAAAACTGATTATGTGCTGTATGAGGGTTTTTCTGGTATGGAAGTTTGTTTTTTGTAGAACTTTTCTTATACAAGATGGGTTTTTCAATTTTAACAGCACTAGTTTCCTGGTAAAAGTTTGTTAAACCACCATGCTCTTGAAAAGCTGTTCCGTGTTTAAACCTTCCCACCGTTAAACCTACAGCATTACTCTCACCTCTTGGGAAAAGGGAATGGGGCGTACAGCTCTGCCCTGCCCACAAGGGCGTCACTTACAAACCAGCTTTTTTTACTCCTTTTTGAAATAACGGACATGCGGTAACCTCCCTGGAAGGCGAGTGCCTTTTACGCACAACTGTCTTCAGCCCTGTTGCTGATCATGTAAACATCCATCTATTTTCAGGAGAACATGAACCAAACGCTGTGGTCCTACAACGAATCCACATGTACGACTGCTTTTCAAAAGGACAATTTCACCAAATGTAGTCTCAGAAAACAGGATGAAGATGCTTAACAGACTCCTCAGACAGTTTCCAGACTTTTCCAACCTCTTCAGTCTCTAAACACATACGCCCATGTTTCAGCCAGCTCCACCCAGACGGAGAGCAGGATAGAGCCCGCAATTACGATCAACGGCATGTTTCCACTCCAAACCAGAGCCCTTTGTTTGAGTTTTCCCGCTAACTTTTTAACTCCGTCTCCTCTGAGTAAACACTACAAACACATCAATCAAGGTGAGACTGATTTAGAGTAAAATTGAATAAAAGCCACTTAAGCCCCAAATACTAGCATTTAAAAACTGTGATGCTTTTTTACAACTTAAAATATAATGTATCCACTTACTGAATGATTTCCTAACAAATTATAAGGAAAAAAGATGTTCCTATAAATCCATACAACAAAGAAGCTTGAAAATGAATGATGCAGAATATAAACTAAGAACATAAAAGAGTGTGCAATCATGAAACGCTGCATGTAAGGCACAAAACTTAAAGTACAGTTTACAAAAGACTTCAAATAAACTTACTGTGAAGCAAAAGAAAGCCGAACATTAAAGCCAGACCCATCGTTTTCCAGAGCTCATTCATTTTTCGTACAGCCATTCTCATCTCTGAGCACGCTGAGGTGTGTGAGAGAGTGTGTGCAGGCGCCGGGGCAAGGCTGAGAGTTTAGGGGTTTCCTGTGCCTGAGACAGAAATGAGCGGGTCACAGGATAAACCATGGCTTGTGCTCCAGGGGTTTTATATGGCCTCTCTCCACTCCTCCCACGTCTCTCTCTCTCTCTTTCTCTCCATCGCCCTTATCTTCTTGCAGGGAAGGCCACCTCCTTCATGTTGTGTGCATTTGATAGTATAAGAGATATGTGTGGCTGTGGATTTATTTCATTTTATTTAAAAAAATCTTAAGAACCTTTCACTGGTAGTTTTCTGAATATACCAGGTGCGAATTATGCGATTAATTTAATTTTGTTTATTTTTATTAGGTTAACTAAATATAAAAATTGTCATAATTTGCATAATTTATGTGATTCCAAACTTTGTTATTCCAAACAAAGGATTTTTATCCATTGGTCCACAGAGGGTTTGACGGGCTTCATGGCAGATATATAAATAATTTAGGATTTCCTTTATAAATATTCCATATTTTATTTATTTATTTTTTTGTACATGATTATGTAGGCTGGATTCATTCAGATTTTATGTCACATTTGCACTTTATATCTCATGATTTGACTTTTTATGTCACGATATGATCTTATTACAATCTCACAATAACTGTTCATTTTTTAAGTGGAAATTATCTTCAATAGTTTAAAATGTTTGTTGAAGTGTTACAGAGAAAATCTAGATTTTTCTTTATATTGGGGGTCCCAGGGCTTGCAGAGTGTCTGTACCTGGGTCTGAAAAGTTTAAAACCCTGATTAAATGAATTTCGCATGTCTGATTTGCATTTCATAGTTCCCTTTCATTATTTTAACTATGCCAAATGTGTGATGTATTAACCAAACTGTTCTTTCTTCTCGCTTCTCTGCAGACTTTATACTGTGTTCATAGCTGATCAGCTTGTGAAAGCACATCACGTCATACACGCTGGATTTGTGTGTCCCTGGACCAATGAGTAATACAGTGAGTCATCTTTAACCCTCAATCACCCAAAAATACCAACACACGCACACAAGGGAAGTGAAGAATGGAAGGCAAGCTGAACAAGCCAACACGCACATGCACCAGTGTATCTAAACATGTGCACACCCTCACGCAAACCCATTTCCCCTGGACAAACTTTCATTTCTCCTCAGTGTGACTGGGTGGGAATCATTCACATGTATCTGTGTGTTGGCGCCGCACAGAGAACATCTGGAAACAGTGCTGTGTGAGCAGCTTTGTGTGTTCTTGGGGACTGCTCGCAAAATTACTTGTCAAACATTTCGGCCAGATGAGGGGAGAGAGCGGAGAACATGTGTCCCCCTCCCACAAGCCTGATTTTTTTAGTTTCCCTCCCTTTTTGAGGTGAGGGGAGTTTGGGTGAACCCCACGCTGTAGCCCCTTCCTGACCTCTCAGGGAAGAAACACGCACACCGCAACACTGATTTCCTTCTTTCTGTTCTGTCTTTTTGGAAGTGAAACGATCGATAGGCCCAAGCATACAACATCCACCTGGGCTGTTCGGTTTCTGGCCAACAGCAGTGGGTGGAGTGAGACCTCTCAACACCACGGTGTGAGGAGGGTCCGACGGCATGGCCAAGACTCCACATATGGAGCCACACGTAACCTGAGCTGTTCTGCCTTATGCAAAGAAGCCACTTCAGTTACAAACGGCCAGTATGTCTCTTGAATGTATCATTGATGCACTAAATGAAAAGAACAAATCTGTAAATTAATTCCTGTGGCTGTGGTTTTGTAACGCAAGATGCTCCAGGCACTTAGCGTGACCATAACTCACAGGGAAACTCATCTGTTTTCTGCTTCATAGTGGGTGACTTTTTTTCTTCTTAAGCGGACAGACGAATGAAAAATTAACAAGCTTGTGCTTTTAATGGCCGTTAAGTACGTAAGTAGCCATTTAGTGTGTGCATTTATCAAAAGCAACTTAAAGTACTCATTACAATCCCGAAGTAAAAGAAAAAACAAATATCTCAATTGTTTTTTGAAGACAGCTTTGAGATTAAATGAAGGGCAAAGACACTTTTGATGGTTTCTTTCTTCTGTCATCCAAGGACAAATTAAAATATAGACACCTTATTTTATCACAACAATTTCCTTATTTGTGTCGATTTTTTCATTACCGGTCAAAAGTTTGGAATAATTATTTTTTTTTTAACATTTTTGAAAGTGTAACCAAGGCTGCATTTATTTAATTAAAATGACTGTAAAAACAGTAATATTGTGAAATATTATTACAATTTCTATTTTAATATATTTGGCAATGTCTTCAGTGTCACGATCCTTCAGACATCATTATAATATGCTGATCTAGTGCTCAGTTATTATTGGCACTAAATTATTAATAATGGTTCTTATTGATGTGTTCTTAACTCTTTTTTTCTGTTTTTTTTTTTTTTTGTAGAGACTGATATTTCTTTCAGGATTATTTGAGTAGAAAGAACAGCATTTATTTGAAAAAGAAATCTTTTATAATTATAAATGTCCTTATTGTCACTTTTGATCAATTTAATGCATAATGCATGTATAAGGAAAAAATATATAGCCTACACATATATATTTTAAATCTTATTTACCCCACACGTTTGGATGGTTGTATATAACGGTTTCAACAAAACATTAAACAGAAAAAATGTTTTCAACATTGTTAATAAGAAATGTTGTTGCTTGAGCAACAAATCAGCATATTAAAATATTTTTAAAGGATCATGTGACACTGAAGACTTGGGTAATAATGAAAATTTAGCTTTGTCAACACAAAAATAAATTGCATTTTAAAATGTATTAAAATAGAAAGGAGTTCTTTTAAATTGTAAACATATTTCACCATATTACTGCATTTACTGTATTTTTGATCAAATAAATGCAGCTTTGGCAACCTTGAGAGACCTTTTTCAAAAAAACACACACACAAATGAATTATTCCAGACTTTTGACCAGTAGTGTATTGTTCATCTGAGAAGAAACATCTGAGACAAAGTTGATAATATAATAAAATATTACTGATCTATGAAAGGGAAATGTCTGAGCGCTAAGATTGTCCTCTCTTTCATCCTGGAGTAACCTGAGGTTAAGCGTCTTAATCAGGGGTACAGTATTTCATAACTCATTCCTCATGGGGCTTAAACCAGTGACCTTGTATTCACCAGTCCCTAGCTTTCACCACTATGGCGCACCACCCTTACATAAAGACCTGGACAGCGAGATAAAACTTACAAGTGCGCACATTTCCTGTTTGTGATATTTTCGCTTCCTGTTATTTCCTGTTTGTTGAATGTGTCATTTTGGTTTACATAACATGAAACACTAAAACAAACAGCATTCGTGCAAATTCGCACCACACGAAAGCACACTCAGGCACCTGTTTTTTGAATTACCATTGAGAAGGCTAATCATCTTTTTCTTCCTCCTTTTCATTTCTTTCAGAGTCTTGGGGGTTTTGAGAAGGGATTGTCTCATAGCGTGTATGTTCTGCCTCCTTCCTCAGCCACGCCTGTGAGAACACAGAAGACAACATGTGAATGTTCCTTCACTCAACGGCTCCACAAGAGGACAAACAGATCCTCTCTGTGGCCGTGGGCCATGGCTTAGGCACCGTTCAGGCATCATGTGGCACAGCGGGTGGTGGGTAAATGGTCAGACACTTGACCTACTGAGACCTTGTTTATTTTTCAGTCCATGGGGGCAAGCGGGGGGATGGTTTACACAAACTGCCACAATCTTACTAGCATTCCACTGGGAAGGAGGATGACTTCCACATGGAATGCTTAAGAGATATGCTCATACATATAAGTAATAAGGCTGGGTGCAGCTAAAATAATTGTATCTAAATATAATGATATTTGATCATACTGTGTATATATACACTACTGTTCCAAAGTTTGGGGTCGATAATTTTTTTAATGTTTTTGAGGTCTCGTATGCTTACCCAAAACTGCACCTTTGTATATTTTATAGTTGAATTTTCAGTATCTCTTACACAAGTCTTCAGTGTCACACGATCCTTCAGAAATAATTCTAGTATGCCGATTTGGTGCTCAATTATTATCAAGAATCATTTTTTGTTATTATCAATGTTGAAAACAGTTGTGCTGCTCTGTAACCAAAACTTGGATCATTTTTTTCACAATTCTTTGATGCAAAGAAAATTCAAAAGAATGTATGTTGTTAATTTACGAATGTTAAGTATTTATATATTTGACCAAACAATCTTTAAATTCAAAACATTTAAAACGGGAAGTAAAATAAAGTAAAAAATATGATTAAAAATGATAAAAAGGCATGTTTTGACAAATAAAATTTCACTAAATTAATACAAGGAAAAAAGCTTAATAATTACTTAATTATTATTTAATTGTAGTTATTTACAGGTACCAAAATAACAAGACACATTAAAAACAGCAATATTTACCTACATATTTTTTTGTTTGTTTCCACAAACACATTTTGGGAAACTTTTAAGCAATCGATGCAGTCAAATCTTTGAATCAGATTCATCAAAATGGGCAGTTAGAAAATTTGAACTGGTTCATGTAAATATCACCATGCTATAATACTGTTATATCATTGTATGCATTCAATACATCGCTCAGTCCTAGTAGCTAATTTTACCATACTGTCAAAAGCCAAAGTATGAACTCAATTAATGTAGCATCTGCACTCTGGACATGTTTCTAGCTTTGTGTGGATGTTTTTCACCTCTAGTTGAAGAGAGTGTTGAGCTTCCCCTGACTCCAGTAAGGAAGTGGGGAAGGGCGGAGAAATTTGCGGCTGTGAGACTGCGGTTTGCATGCAGTGACGCTTCTGTTAAGCTGTTGTGCATCTGTCCAGTGTTCATAATTCACAAATATTGCGGGATAACTTGCATATCGAAGTTTAATACTTTGGACTAAAAGTTTGTACAAATCAAAGCATCAGCAACAAATAGTGCATGTGAAAGAATAAGACCCTTTAATCTTTAAATGGCTGCAAAATAATTTGTGAAGCTAAATTGCAGATTAATGAGCACAGCTGAGCCCAAAACTCCCAAATTGTTTTTAAATGGCAACATAACTTACACTGGCTCATCTTCTCGACAACTGTCATGACAAAAGCTTCTGAAATCTATAAATACACTAAAACGACACATGCATAATGGCCTCTAAATTCCTCCTTTGTCTGTCCAAACAAAAACGAAGAGCCTGTTCAAACAAGCAGTGAGCAGACTGACCAAGACCAGGCCAGTGCTCATGTCTGATGCCAAATGTGACATTGATATCATCAATGGGTACTTAAAAAAAGAAGGAAACAAACAAATGACAAGCCAAAACGAAACACAGCGACAAGCAGCTGTTGAGTAATATGTGGAATTATGGGAGATTACTGGAGCCGCTGAATGCGTCTATCAAGCACATTCAGGAGGTTAGAATTGAGTTCCCATCTGAAAATAGGCAGATGCCGAGGAGCTCACAGGAATCTGGATTGCATTCCTGTAGAATGAATGAGACTGGAGTCACTTTGGCCAGGAAAAGCAAAGCAGGAAACAATACAGGGAGCCCCTGTTCTGCACAGTGTGATGGCCAACACTCCCTGCTTCCTTTCCAACTATTGCCTGCTTCCTGTCTTATGTTGGTGTGTGTGTATTTGTGAGTGTGTGTGGATATCTGACCTCCTGTCATTGAACTAAATCAATGTGGACATCACTGTGGGAGATGACCCTCAAGATCCTGGTCCAGGTCAGAGAAACTGTCCCACGCTCATTCTGTTGCGCTGATGCCATTATTCTTTTGTCTGGTATTAAAGGGATAGTTCACCCAAAAATGATAATTGTGTCATCACGTCATCATGTTGTTCCAAACGACTTTCTTCTGTGGAGCAATATATTTTTTTTGTGTTCCACAGAAGAAAGAAAGTCTTACAGGTTTGAAATGACTAAAAAGGATGAGTAAATGATATTTTCTAGATAAACTATCCCTTTAAAGGTATAGTTCACCCAAAAATGAAAATTCTGTCATTAATTACTCACCCTCATGTCGTTCCAAACCCATGAGACCTTTGTTCATCTTCGGAACACAAATTAATTGAATAAATTTTTGATAAAATCTGGGAGCTTCAGAATGCCGGCTCCTGCATCATATGGCGAAAACTGTCACAGAAGAGGAGATTTGTTGAATAAAGTCATTATGTTTGTTTTCTTTGTGCACTAAAATATTTTTGTAGCATCATTTCTTGGCCTTGAACGTGGTAGTTCCTTTGCTATCTATGGTGGGTCAGAAAGCTCTCGGATTTAATAAAAAATATCTTAATTTGTGTTGCGAAGATGAATGAAGGTCTTACAGTTTGGAACAACATGAAGGTGAGTAATTAATGACAGAGTTTTCGTTTTTGGGTGAACTATCCCTTTAAGTGAGAATTCCACATACCTGTTTGAATTTCCGTGTTTTATTAGTGTGGTTTTGTCCTCTGGCTAACTTCAAGACACACGGAAAAGGAGACAGACCCTGAAACAACATACTGCAAACCAGAGATGGACAGACAGAGGGCACTTTTCTATGTGGAAAAAAAACCTGACTGAGAATCAAGGAGGAAACTGATTTTAGTGAAAAGTGCTGTGGCAGATTGAGATACGGTTGTTTTATTTGAACTGCGTTTGTGACGCATCTGTACTGGTTTTATTTCTGGAGTTTATTAAGATCAATCCAGTGAGAGGGCATCCAGATGGAATCCATTATTACTTCCTGGCAGTTCCATCCCTAAATTGATTGTATTGTATATTTTGGGAAAGTGGGGCTTTTCATTTGTAGATCATTGTAGATCATTTACAATGATCTAACCAGTCTACTTTAAACAAACTCTTAAGGGTGAAATATGTTTTTTTTTATCCTTGTCCCAGTTTAAAGTGCAGAGACTGTATTCGTAGGCTGATTCCTCAAAAAGTGTATAAATTTTGGCTCTGTAGTGCCATCAAACATTGCTTGAGCACAGTAACGTTGGCTTAACCAATCATGAGTTTGGGGCGAGACTGTTTGTTTGGCTGACCAGTGGTAAACGTGGAGCGGGGTTCTAATTGCTGCCACTCATCTTTAATATAAAAAATAGTTACATGCTGCAATTTTGAAGCAGTTCAGATTTATCTCCCACAATAATCCTATTTTTTATATACTTTATAAAATATTTTTATATTATATTATACTTTATTAAAAAGTCTATAAACATTTTTATATACTTTACTATTAATAATAATAGCTTTATGATGCATGTTGTATTAACTACACTACCACAAAACTTGGGGTTAGTAAGATTTTTTTCAAAGATAGTAATATTTTTATTTAGAAAGGGTGCATTAATTTGATCAAAATTGACAGTAAATGCATTTATAACGCTGTTCATTTAAACTTTCTATTCATCAAAAAATTATTTTAAAAATGTATCACGGTTTCCACAAAAATATTAGGCAGCACAACATTTTTCAGCATTGATAATCGGCATATTTTCTGGAGGATCATTTGACACCGAAGACTGGAGTAATGGCTGCTGAAAATTCAGTATTGCCATTACAGGATAATACAGATTGCAATCAAAGTGGATATTACAGGATAATACAAAACATATTCTTTTTCTTTTTTTTTTAGATTTATTTTTGGCGTTTTTGCCTTTTATTGATAGGATAGTAGTGAGACAGGAAGCGAAGTGGGAGAGAGAGGGGGGATGGGATTGGGAAAGGTCCATGAGCCGGGACTCGAACACGGGACGCCCGAAGCGCAATGGCGCTACATGTTGACGCGCTGCCCACGAGGCTATCGGCGACGACAATACAAAAAATATTTCAAATAGAAAACATTTATTTTGAAGTACAGTAATATTTCATAATATTACTGTTTTTACTGTATCTTTAAATATTAATGCAGCATTTGTTAGCATAATAAGACTTTATTCATGTGCTGAAATTTACCTTGACCATTATATTTCTGCATGGCTGCTCTATAAATATTTGATGATATACTTTATAAGGAGTCTTATTGTTTGTGCAAAATACCAAATATAAAGGCAACAGAACTTCAGTTTGGCTTTCCAACATTTTGTCTGGGCCAGTTAAATCACTTCAGGCCAAGGCTGCTCGATGACGAAATGGACAAATGTGCGAAAGCAGAAAGACATGTGCCTTTGCGTAACAACTTGTGTACCTTTTTAATTTCTCTTGACAACAAGAACTCAGCCTAAACTGATTTTTATAGTGGTTGTGGTTGAAACTGATAACGTGCCGGTAATTGTCACCAGCAACCAATAGATAACACAGACCACTTACAACCGGTTGGTTTGTCTCCAATCACTTTAAAGTTATCAGGCTAAATTGGTCATGAAATGCAGTAAAAACTTAAGAACACAAAGCTCTGTGTTTCTTGCTCTCCTTCCAAATCCCCCTTCATTTGTTCTAAACTCCTCCCTCGTTTCTTCTCTCCTTTTCTTTCCTTATAGCCTGTTGTCCAAGCTGAGTGTGTGCAGATGTTTGACTTTAGCAGTTATTTCAAGAGGGAGGACTCTCCATGTGCTAATAAAACATCCTCGCCACACCCAACAGAAAGCATAACCTCAACAGTATGGGAAACGAAACATACAACTGACATTCAATGGAGTAAAGAAACAAGAATGTGAAAAAAAACGGACAATTCGCATCTTACAGATGTGTCTGTACATCTGCTTTTGCACACACAGAGGTCTACAGTGGCTGTAAAAAGCATGGATACTTAAGGTACACGTAAAAATGCACAAAATATACTTCACTTCATTGCATTATAACCAAATATCAGCAACGTTTTTATTTTAAAAAAAGTTAACAAGATTTGTTAAAGAGTGATTTGTTTAAAAAAAAGAACCAGTTGCAACAAAATATATTTGTTGATAAAAAAGAGAAAATAACCAATTTAAAGTACAATTTGTTAATAAAAATATTAGTTAAAAAAGGAACTGGTACAAAAGAATGATCTAGCCAAAAAAAGAAGCAGTTCAAGATTTGTATCGAGTGATTTGTATAGAACTGATCTGATTCAAAAGAATGATTTGTTAAATGGTTAGTTCACCCAAGAATTTGACAATTTAAACTGTAAAGTTACGAAGCTACAAGAATACGCGTGTCCACAAGTGACGCAGTAGAGACGAAAATGTGGAATAAAGTCGTTATTTTTGTTTTCTTTGAGCAAAAAAGTATTCTCATAGCTTCGTAACTTTACAGTTGAACCACTGATGTCACACGGACTACTTTGTTGATCATCTTGGTACTTTTCTGGACCTTGAACGTGGTAGTTACCTTGCTGTCTATGGAAGGTCAGAGAGCCCTCATATTATCTTACATTGTGTTCCGAAGATGAACGAAGGTCTTACGTGTTTCAAACAACACGAGGGTGAGTAATTAATGACAGAATTTTCTTTTTTGGGTGTACTAACCCTTTAAGAGTAAACAGGAACTACCAGGAATTGAAGGAATTAAGGAAAAAAAGAGGTTCAGAAGAATTTTGATTGATGCTGATTCATACGATGGCATTTTAGTGCCACGTAAAAAAAAAACAAAAAACAAGTTTACGAGAATAAAGTCATAATATTTTGAGAATAAAGTCAAAATTACGAGAATAAAGTCAAAATATTTTGAGAATAAAGTCATGACAGGTCACTGTGTTTGCCTCAATTTAAGTGGCATGTGAATCAATCATCTTTTCAATTACAATGAGACATTCGTTTAATTAAATTATAGTTTTTTTCATGCCTTCTGATGTTCCTTCATGTTTATATTGTGCTATAACTTGTAATAAAGAGGAAAACACATTTATAATTTGTATTTTGTGATACAACTGACAGAATTTGAAAGCTGAGCTGTGTTATATTAAAAGCAACAAAGCACGAAGCTTATTGTGCTACAAATAATGAATGGATTTGAAGATGTGAAATATTATTTCCAATAATTTATTTGACCATGAATAAAACAGCTTGTGAATAATCACTTCGTTATTTACTTCAGAAAAGACAACAATATAACTTGAGTTGGAGCCCACTTCAACCTTTAGAATGTTTTATTGCTTTTTTAAATTAAATACATGTGAAGAATGAAAAGTTGGACGTCACAGATGTTTTTTTGTGGAGTAGGTGGTGAAATTTTCACATACATTTTTGTTATTCATGCAATTTACTGGCCTTGCTATGACTTTATTCTTAAAATATTGACTTCAATCTCGTATTGCTACGACTTTATTCTCAAAATATTACGATTTATGACATTATTCTCAAAATATTATGACTTAAATCTCATATTGCTACGATTTTATTCTCAAAAGATTACAACTTTAATCTCATATGGCTACGACTTTATTCTCAAAAAAAGAACCAGTTCAAGAATTATTATTTTTAAAAAAGAATCAGTACAAAATAACTGGCTACGACTTTATTCTCAAAAAAGAACCAGTTCAAGAATATTATTTTCAAAAAAGAATCAGTACAAAATAACTGTTAAAAAAGAATCAGTAAAAAAAAAAAAACATCTAGTAGTTCCAAAGAGTTATCTTGTTTAAAAAAAAAAACGTTCAAAAGAAAGATTTGGTGAAAAGAACCATTTTAGAAGAATTTGTTTAAAAAAAAAAAAAAAGGAATCTGTACAAAAAAGATTTGTTCAAAAGGAACATTTGTTAAAATAAAGAAGCAATTTAAAATAGCAATTAAAAAAAAAGGACCAGATTTGATTGTTCAAAAAATAACCTGTTCAAAAGAATGATTTGTTCACAAATTGGACTGATTTGGTTTGTACACGGTCCAGTTGTAGCTCAGCAGCTAGTAAATACATATGGCTTCAGAAGACTTTTAATATAGTGCATAAGTCGTATGAACTACTTGTATGGTACATTTCCACACGAGAGATGGAAAGAAACTGCAGATAAAAAGACAAACGCATATTACAAAAGTCTGCTTAAGCACACAAATTCTCTCATCATTGATGCCAGTTCTCTCTGTACTAACGTGGTTCTGGGAGCCAAAGCAGTCCATTTATCTGTCATGTTCTGGCTCTGATGTGGGTTTAACCACATCCTTCATTTCATCATCTTCTCATCTCTCTCTCACTCACTTGCTCTAAGCTCGTTCTGTCTTTAGCTGATTGAAGAGGACAGAACACACCACATGACCAGTCCTAATTGGTGCTGATTGGGCGGCTTGGCAGCTCTTGAAGTGATTTATTGTGGACTTTAATCCTTGTGAAATTATCAAATCTCCTTCAGACATCAATATAACCCTTAAAGTGAGACCTAGGGGAGATATCAAGAAGAATAAAGCATAATTCCTAACCCTTTAAGTGCAGTCATTTCGTAGCTTAATACTTCTCGCCCAAACCCGCTTCCCACAATGCCGTTCTTACACATACAGATGTTATTCTTGGTTTTCAGTTCGATCTCTGTCGTTCTCTCTCTCCCCATATGGTCTGATACCATAAATCAGACTGAGGCCTGTCTGCAAAATGAGCGCGAGACAATACTTGGAAGAGAACTGAGAAAAAGCAAACAGGGATTTTGCATTGTAAATTCAATCGTTTTTGTGTGAGCCTGAAATGACATGCAGTTGTAAAGCATGTCTGGGTTATGGAGTCTATTTTTACTGTAAATCTTTTGAAGCGTGTTTATGTGTAGTGTTAGTGTTGGAGAAAGCTGGAACAGAGTGAAATGGGTTTTGCCAGCAAAGGCTTGTGAGATCGATCCATTACGGAGGGCACGCACATGCTTCTCATTATATCTGCTATCAGAATCATATCTAAACTGAGGTCATGCAGTTGGACTGTCATGTTTTAGTTTGACGGATTTCTCACACAAGCATTTCGCTTGTGATAGATACCTTGGAAAGGTTATTCAACACAGTAATCTGATAAATAATAGAGTTCACTATCTGTATGAACTCATGAAAATGACTTGTGTTTAGCCTTCTATCTAACATTTTAATCACAGTGTTTGCAAGGCAAGGTAATCCTCAAGCATTATAATTTTCATCTTCTCTACAATTTTCTGCAATTAATTCAGCTTGAACAAACAGACTTTTTGTTTTGCAACTTTACTTTCAAAGAAATAAAGAAATCTCTTGTTCACCATGAATATAATCAACAGCAATGAGGTCACTGAAATATTTGCATACTTGTGATCAGTGTTTCTTCTTGCATTTATTTACATATTAAACTGTGTCTGTTTTCTTTTTTCTCATATCTATATGGCAGCATGCAAAGATGGTGTCAGATTAGTGGGTGTTTTTGCATTCCAAAAACAAACTTTAACTTTAACACCAGGTGGGTGTGAGTATTGTTTGCCCCTGACGTATTTGCTCTGGGCTTGAGCACAGACTCGCAGGTTCTATGCATCATATATTTGTTTTATTTGTATTTATTTATTTATTTTTGGTCCAGCCCAGTTATCCTGCTGGTATACTGCAGGGTTCGACATTAAGCCTTGACATGTGCTTGTCCTTCGGAAAGCCTTTTTTTTTTGGTGTAAATGTAATCCATTCTGAAGCAACAGTCTCATCAGTGCTCTATCAGGTCTTACTTTAATCAGCATATTTGTGATATTTGCCTTAAATTGATTTCTAGGACACTTTTTAACTTTATAAAGGGCAATATTTTCCTAAATGTACGTGTCATCATTTACGTCAAATTCTTACATTTTATCAATACATTCAGTTAGAATAATTAGACTCTGTATGGTTGTTACCATTTAAATGAAATCGGTATCAACAAACTCCCATCTTTCCACTGCAGAGGAAACACTGAAGCTGCATCGAAAGTGCCATTTACAGTGGTGTGAAAAAGTGTTGGCCCCCTTCCTGATTTCTTATTTTTTTGCATGTTTGTCACACTTTAATTTTTCAGATCATCAAACAAATTTAAATATTAGTCAAAGATAACACAAGTAAACACAACATGCAGTTTTTAAATAAAGGTTTTTATTATTAAAACAAAATCCAAAACTACATGGCCCTGTGTGAACGCGCGTGAGCGGAGAGATTCGCGCTCGCGCATTGTATTAATGTGCTTTCGCGCTACAATAATGCGCTCTCGACATTTGTCATTAAAATAACGCCATAACTAATATTTAAATTTGTTTGATGATCTGAAACATTAAAGTGTGACAAACATGCAAAAAAATAAGAAATCAGGAAGGGGGCCAACACTTTTTCACACCACTGTAGATGTATTTACACAGACTGTTTAATGAAGATAAGAGGTTCCATAAATGCATTTACACAGTAAAATTGCAAATGCATAAATAATGTTATAAGAATAAATGTTTCCCTTTTTTAATATATAAATACGAAATGTTGGAAAAATGCAATGAAGGCCTACTTTTAAATATGAAACCAAACCACCAGTAGGTGGCCGCAAGTCACTGTCTTAATGAGTGAGTCATTGATTCAACCAATTAGTTCAAACGGCTAATTCATTCATAAATAAAGCAAGTGACTGTCTTTATGAATGTCTCACTGAATCATTGACTCACCTGACTCGTTTAAAAATGCTGAATCATTCAACAACACCCATGTGTGTTGCTCGGAGATGCGCGACTGTTCTGCTGTGGCTTTGCTTAGAACTATTTTCGTTAGCAAAAACGGTCAATAATGTGTCATGTAAATGTAAAATGTAAGTCAGTTAATTTTAACTACTTGTTTATTGAACTACTGTTGTATAAATATATTGTTGCTCTTTTGTTAGTTTTGACTGCTTTTATTGTCCTCATTTGTAAGTCGCTTTGGATAAAAGCGTCTGCTAAATGACTAAATGTAAATGTATAAAATCAATGTCACATTTGCAATCGTGCTGGTGCTTGGTCGTGTGATGTTGCTTACCTATATCAAATGTGATATAGAATATTTATCTTTTTTTTTCTACCGCAGTATGTTTGTTCGTGTTTTTTTCTTTGTGTGTGCTGGTGCGCCTATAGTTTTGATTTCTCTGTGAGTCAGACAGGCTGCATGAGCCTCAACTGACACAAAACTGTCAATACATTATCTGTCATCAGTCACCGTTTACACTGAAAGTAATAAAATCTGAATCGTTCTTACCAAAGTTTCAGTGCTGCCCTAGTTATTGTTTGTTATTGATGTTTTAATCCGGTTACTTGCCCTATTCTCTTTCATTTGCCCCTTCACAAAATCCACTTGTCCCGGACAAGCATTAATGTCGAGCCCTGATACAGTATGCTGTAAGTACACCATTTGGGCCTAAAACTATCTGTCTCTATTCAAATGTAGTAGTTGTGTATATCCAAGTGTCTTTTATTTTCTTCAAATTAACAAAATTGAAATGTAATTATCTTTATGTCTCTTAAGTCTATTATTTGAAATTGGGAATGTAAATTTGGTCATATTTTGAGTATAGTTTCTACTTGAGTATATGAGTATGGTTTCTACTGTATAAAGTTACACTTTTGGGAAAAAAAAATTTTCAGTTTACAAAAGCATCTAATTTTGGTATCTAATATATTTATATATTAATATATAATAAATATTTGTAAAATGTAGTCTAAAAGTCTAGTGATGGCAAAAGGCTTACATTCCCTAAACTTTTGAGACCATATCCTGAAAATTTGAGACCATGTCTCTAAGCATTTCCCTAAGCAAAGTCAAACTTTTTTTCTGTTGTTCCCAAAACAACAGATCCTATTCAGTGAACAAAAATGGTACAAAAATTATTCTTTTGTATTATTGTCTCATTTATATAACTATATGTAGGCCTATGTGTGTGTGTGTTTCTGAGGGTGAAAAAATAAAATGAGTAAATTAGTAAATCTCCCACTGACTTACATGCTCACTGTTCAGAGCATTTATAATTTTCTTATGAATTATTATTGGTCTTACTTTTTAGATTAATTTGCATACTAAAAATTGACTATTTAACCATCTATATTGACTACGAGCTTTAGAAGCTTCTAATTAACTAATCTTATCAATTTACTAACTTACTATTGTTTTGCTTGCCAGCCTTGATTTTCCCTTCAGGAAATGCAAATCTGGTTACAGTTTTGTCTGATGTGAGTATGGTTTATGTTAGTCTTGTACTAATTCATCTTCTGCCTCTTGATGGCAACATAAGACCAGTTAAATCTACTGTTACAGCAGACAGTGAAGCTGTACCATGTTGCAATGCTGCCCTCTAATGGTCAAACATACAATCTTCTGTGAACATACTAATTATCATGCACCTCGTATTTCATAAGACAGCATAGTCTAGTAAAAGCAAAGGCTGCTGGGAAAACATTAAACAGATTGTTTCTTTGATCCCCCGAACATTCGTCATTTTCAAATGCATCGCTGAGCTGCATCTGCCAATGTGATATGTTCAGTGAAATGCAAAAACCTACTCCAAACTATTGTATTCATCTCTGTTTCTCACAGTACACAATAGGTGGTCACTTTAAATGTGGTTTAGAAATGCATGAGACCCGTTTGAAAGTGTTGAGCAACACTGAGACACTAAAACCTCTATAGCTACTGAAAGTATGTCTGTCTATATGCTAAAATGTTATTTTAGTAGAAATGTACAAAGAGTTTAGTCTTGTTTCAGGTGTGTGTGTGTGTGAGTATTGCGTGCCTCTGATGTATGCGCGCTGGGCTTGAGCACAGGCTCGCAGGTTCTATGTATCAAATATTTATCCCACAGTAACTCTTATGCCTTAAATAATTGTCAAAGAACTGCGGTAAAAGCAAGCCCTTACAACCCCAGACACGCTTCAACCTGGACAATGAATTCAAGGGAACACAGAGAGAGAGAGAGAGAGAGAAACTATTGGGGAAAACCCAGAACTGACATAAAGTGAGAGACGTATAGGCATTGTTTAGCTAAACTTTAGCATCATGTCTTTAGCTAAACTAAACTGTCCGGGCAGTACAAGCTTTGGGTTCAGCACATCATGTTTAACAGATTGATCTGAATGATTTTCTGTGGAACACAAAACAGATTTTGCAAAATTTTCTTGCAAAATTGTGCCTTCAGATAAAGGCAACCACATAATAACAAAGGACTGTCAAACTCCAAAAACTTTACAAAAGTGCTCCATATAATGTGTGTATTATATTTAACGGGTTCTAAATCTATTGCTTTGTGTGAATAAGGTTTAAATCATTCCTCTCTCTGCTATGTTACAAAAAGTAGCCTACATTCAAGGTTGAAAGACATATATGATGACATTTTTTATTTTTGGGTGAACGAAACCTTTAACACTTTATTTTCCCCCACAGAATCATATGAATGACTAATGAAAATCAAATTTGTAAAGTTTCTCCATGGTTATACTATTTATCTAAGCAGAAGCGACTATAGGTGGGCTTTTTGTAATGCAGTTTCATTATCAATGAAATTATAGTTTAACATTAGTTTATCAAGACTGGACTGTACTTTTGCGAAATTTAATTCACTTGATATACGAATTGCGCTCATATCCGTAGCCTATATCCGTCTGTTTACACATGGCACCTGAACTAAAGCGCGCGCGCGATGAACATGTGCTGCTGAGTAGGCTATATGGCGGCAATATATTCATGTGGCAGCAATGGACCAAAGAGAATAATAAACAACATTTAGAATTCGCTGAGGAGGGAAACAAAAAACAGGTTTTTATGGGGGTGCTAAGCACACTAAAAGACAGAGCACCCTTAGGTGAAGCGCGGGGCTTCAAAGGCTTCGTGTTTTGCAGCATCGAGCAATGCAGCCATTCACAGACATAACTACGTTATCTGTTTTAAAGTGAACGTAGTCCGAATCGATTCCGTTTCGAGTTTTTGTTTAGTGTTGAGTGTGCACGCTGGCGAGTCATCTCATTATAAATAACAAAATGTAGACACAATGTTAATACTAGATTAAACATTCTGCAGAGATAGCTTCATTAATTATAATGGAACTTCGTGAGATCGCGATTAACTGAAAGGGGTGGCTTTTTACTGATTAAGCTATTTAGCTATAACAAATTCTGAACTTCTAATTGGAGCTTTAAGGACAGCAAAACTCTACATTGTCTTACTTATGCTGGTTTTTAGATATATTAAAATAATTATATTAAAATAAATTAAGATGCTTAATTT
>NW_015555709.1:631889-640375 GCF_001515605.1 Sinocyclocheilus anshuiensis
TAGGTATACCTATATGTTTATGGCTTGTTGTGACTCACTTTTACTGAGATATAAAAGCAGCAGTCGGTTAATGAAGAAATCGCGTTTCAACATAACTTTTGTCCTGTCAAGAGATTTGGATGTTGCCATATTTGATATTTACTTTAGTCACTGTCACTAGTTACAGGTCAAATAGAATTACTGGCTTGCCTTCAGTTGCGCATTATTACTGCTGCTTTTATGATGCATGGACTTGAACTGTAGTATTGTAATCACTTTTGATCATGTGTTTGACTGGGACGAACAAGATGTGTCTTTTTATGAAGGTAAGTCTATAGAAATACATGAATACAGCGAAAATTATCAACTTATTCAAGTTAAAAACCACAAAAATGTTTCTGAAAATAATCTCTTTTACATGTTTCTTTTCATCTTCATGTCACTACCATTAATGGTAGTGGCAAGAATGGCAGCAATAAAAGGTTAGCTAATTTTGAATTTGCAAAAAATGTAGAATATGGATACATTAAAAACTGCATTAACTTGCGCTAAAGTGCATCATGAATTTTATATGTGGAAAATGTCAGTATTTCTGAACAAACCTTCACTGAACTTCACTGTTTCTTTGTTTGCATGATTCTTTCCATCTACATGTCATGGTTTGAGTCGCCATGGCAAACTAGCTGAAAATGCTGTATGATAACATTAAAAGGTAACTTAATTCCCAAAGTTTTATATGAATACATTAAAAAACTAGATTCACTTACGTTAAATTCCAGCACGAACCTTCAATTTTGGAAAATGACCATATTTCTGAAACTTACTTTTCATTTCTTTGTTTTCATGATTCTTTACATCTACATGCCTCTTTTTGCACCCCTATGATGGTAAACATAAAGTTCATGTGACGACAATAAAAGGCAAGTCAAATCTGAATGTTTTGTATATGAATACATCAACAAACTATTAACTTGTTTAAATGCAGCATGAATCTTATAATCTAAAACATCACTGTATTTCTGAACATGTTCTTCTCTTTTCTTTGCATTACTCTTTCTGTCTGTATGCTATTGTTTGAGCTGCCACAATTTTAAATATGGTAAGAAAGGTCATGTGTCAACATAAAAAAACATGTATAAACTGCAACATGAATCTTTTTTTTATTCTTTCTTTGCATGACTCTTTTCAACTACATGCCAAGGTTTGAGCCGTCACAATGGCAAACATGGTTATACGTCAAAAAAAAAAAAAAACTTTTGTTGCAGCGTGATTTTTTAATTCTGGATAATCACTGTATTTCTGAACATGTTCTTCTGTTTCGTATCTTGCATGACTCTTTCCAACTACATGACATGGTTTGAGTCATCACAGTGCTGAATATGGTAAGACACATCACATGGCTGCAATAAAAGTTAAGTCATATATTTGAAATACATTTAAATACATTTTAAAAACTGTATAAAGTTGCTAAAGTGCAGCATAAATTTTTCATTCATCAAAATCACTGCATTTCTGAACATGTTCTTCTGTCTCTTTGCATGACTCTTTCCAACTACATGCCACGGTTTGAGCCGTCACAATGGCAAATATGTTAATACATCAAAAAGCTGTTAATTTGTGTTAAAAGTGCAGTAAGATCTTTTTTTCTATTCTGAAAAATCACAGTTTTTCTGTTTTATATGTTCTTCGCTGTTTCTTTCTTTGCATGATTCTTTCCATCTGTGTGTCATGGTTTGAACCGTCACAATGGCAAACTTATGACAGCGATAAAAGGTAAGTCACATCTCAAAGTTTTATATGAATGCATTAAAAACTTCATTAACTGATGTTAATTTCCAGCATGAATGTTTAATTCTGGAAAATTACTTTACAGTATTTCCGAACTTGTTCTTCTCTGTTTTCCTATTTTTGCATTACTCTTTCGAACTACATGCCATAGTTTGAGCATCACAATGGCAAATGTGGTAAGAAATGTCATGTCAACATCAAAATCCTGTATTAGTTTGTGTAAGAGTGCAGCAAGACTCACTGTATTTATGAACATGTTCTTCTCTGCTTCTTTCTTTGCATGACATTTTACAACTACATTCCATGGTTTGATCTGCCACAATGACATGGTAAGGTAGATCATTTGACAGCAATATAAGGCAAGTCCAGTCTGAACGTTTTGTATATGAATACGTCAAAAACGGTATCTTTCCTTTCATTGCATTACTCTTTTGATCTACATGCAATGGTTTAAGCTGCCACAATGGTGAATACGGTAAGATCATGCGACATCAAAGTTTTTAAATTAAAAATTTTTTATTTTTTTTTTAAATCCTGTTCCTGTTTTTGCATGACTCTTTTGTTGTTGCCACAATGGCAAAAATGGTAAGAAATGTAATGTGACAACATCAAAAATACCTTGAAAATCAATGAATTTCAGAACATATTCTTCTGTTTCTTTCTTTGCATGGCTATTTCCAACTACATGGCATGGTTTGAGTCGTCACAGTATTGAAAAATTGTAAGATTACAACAATACTGGAATACAGTGGTGAATAATTTAAGAAAGATCAGGTGACAACAAAAAAATGTTAACTTGTTAAACTGCAACATTAATCTGTTTTTTATTATTCTGGAAATTTACTGTATTTCTGAAAATGTTCTGTCTCTGTTTTTTGTTTTTTTGCATGGTTAGCCCATATAATTACTATAGTTCTATAATTATTCATAAATCTCCTTTAGTGTTCCATGGAAAAAATATGAGGGTGAGCAAATAATGACGGACTTAGGGGCCAAGCACTGATGAATTATCTAGAAGTTTGAGGGGTGTGTGGTGTTTTAATTAGCAACTGACCCTCTGAGATTCATAGGTAGCAAACATCTGCATATGTTAATAAACATGCCAGCAGGACACACTTGGCATGCATATGCCCAACTATGTCTAAAGTCAAAGCCTGAGTGTAACAACGAGACTGAATTTGGTTAACAAGCACTCAAATGAATGCAACAGCTAGATCAACAATATATATTGACATGAACTATATATGAGAATGAGCACTAATGGACCCATAAGCACATGATCTTACCACATTCAAAGCCTCCATCACTGCCTCTACAGCTCAACCCAGATGGTGTGGGAGCATGAGGGGCCACTGAGGGCCATTGAAGTGCTCTGCATTTGTTTACCACACTCTTCTGCTGTCAGGGAAAAAAATCAGACACTCATAGCAGAATGTCAGAACAGTTGAGCCTAGTGAGTCATGTAGTTCAGTGATACTGGATGAATTACAATTATAATGAGACAGGGAGAACATTGGAGGAATGTAGAACCAAGAAAAACTCTGCTTTATTATTGTGATGCTCAACAGTTCTGACAGAAAACAAGTGTATATATGTCGACATTCTGAATAGTGACTCACAAAGTAGCATGATGCCAAGACTAGTGCTTGTATAGCCCTATGAAGTCGGTTTTATTTTTTCTCAAATTTCCTCTTTTAATTTTTCCCATTTTCCATAGTTTTGATGGGTTATTTAAATTGTAAAAAATCAAAAAGGATGTCTAATCAAGTGAATTAATGAATTTTTTTTTTTTCAAAAGTTCTGTTTTAATTTTTGTGGATTTCCGTCTTTTATGATTTATGATAAAAACTGGTACTAATCAAATTAATACAAACTTTAGCAATATACAGTAATTAATTGTATTTTTAAAAATGTAATAAGATTAAAAATTGGCAAAGTGCTGCAGAGGTTTACTGTTTAAATTAAAACTTGGATGAAAATTTGTGTGATATTCCCTAAAGATAAAAAAGGTATTATTATTATTATTGTTGTTGTTAATACTACTACTTTGGAAAATACATTCTACTGTGCAATAGTAATAAAAGTAGTATAAGTTTTTTTTTATTATTATTTTTGCTATTACATTTGGTGGCACTAGTGGCACGGAAATTACAGTTCCCCTCAACTTACATTGAAGCTTATTCCTTAAACCTGCAAATTTGGCATAGAGAGAGAAAGAGATAGAAAGAGAGTAAAGTGACAGATAGATCAGGTGAACAGGCCAGCACTCTATAAATAACTCTACTTTGACGCGTGGAGGGTGATTTCACCGACGTTTTTTCTCCCCCACCAATTTTCCTTTAAATCAGTCTTTAAACATACCACCCTGCACACCTCTCTACTCCAATAACACACAGCCATGCTGCCCTCTATCTCTGTCCCTCCTCTTGCTCTGTCATTCAGAACCTCACCTCTGTTCTCACAAAGTCTGATTATTATGCTCTTTTCTTCCATCCTCTTCCTCACTCTCGTGTGACATCCCTTCTCAAGTTATTATTTCATCATTAGTTCATTAATCCCTGATTGCCCTCCCGTTCTCATCTGTATTAGCCATACTGCTCATTCTGCTTTTGTCTCTCCAGCCTTCACACGTTCAGCTCTCACATCCCCTCATCATTTCCTCCCACTCTCTCTCTCTGACAGGTACCCTGTGTGGACAGCTCTTTGAGGCTTTAGTTCTGTAACTAGCCTCGGGGAATGCGGTGACTAGCCGCTGTCAGAGAAGCCAGGATTAGGCCGTCTGCTAGAGGCCTGCAGATGACAACGGTGCCCATCTCTTCACCCTTGGCATCGCTGGAGGACCACCATAGAGGTGAAGTGTAGATAAAACCAAATTTTTATCAAAGCTTCTGTATTTTGTTATGGTTACATTACAGTTACTTTGATATAAACATCATTTTAATGCATACTCTATGCCACTGCTTCTCTGGTGGTCTGTAAAGTCCTCCAAATGGTCTGTCCACTGATTTAAAAAAGGTAAATGATAAATAGAGTTAATATAATCAACAAAAAGAACCTTTTGAACATTAAAATATTTATTTTTAAAAATTGTTTTTTATATTAATATTATTTACATCACCAAAGCAACCGTAATACACTAATTACACAAACTAAATAAAAAATGTAAAACATTTTGTTTATCACTTTTGTAACTGTTATTATATGGAAAATTGCAACCGAGATTTGTGTTCAGCTGAAGAATTTCTTAAGTTTTTTCCATTTTTATTTTATTTTTTTCAATTTTGTTATGTGCTTTTGTCATTTTTATTAGTTTTTTTTTAATTATTATTTCTATATAGCTTTAATTTGTATTTCAGTTTCAGTTTGTCATTTCAGTCCTTCAACTTGAACTTATTTCAGTTGATTGCCAAGAAAACATTTTTTAATTTTTTTGCAATTTTGTAAAGTGCTTTTGTCATTTTTATTACTTTTTGTTTTGTTTTGAATAATTCTCTATAGCTTTTATTAATTTTATTTCAGTTTTAGATTTAGCTACTGTAGTTCAACTTAAATTTATTTCAGTTATTGCTAAGGCAACATTTCTATTTTTTTCTAATCTAAGTGTTTTATGTTTTTGTCTTATATTTATATCATATTATTTTATTTCAGCTTTATTAAAAAAAACAAACAAAAAATTGTTTGAAGTTAACAATACTGGTTTGGCATGAAGGTGATGTAAATGATGACAGAATTGGGTGAACTGTCTCTTTATTTTAAAATGCTAAAAGTATGCCTAAAATATTTTCTGTTGTATCGCTTTAATAACTGACGTTGCATCAATGTACATAAGTCTTAGGTTCAACTTGCCTATAGTAATTCCACTCTTGCCTAAGTGTTAGTCAACTAGTCAACTTCTTTTATCAGCATGAAAAACAACTGTTATTCAAATTGTGATTAAATTATGTACAGAAGGCATGCAAAGAACACTATCTTTACAATCACTGAAGCTGTCAGTCACTTCTGTTCAGTTCATAAGCATTGAGTTCTGCACTCTTGTGAAAAACTTGCATTATAATTGGTGAATCTTCATGTAAGTGAGCACAAAATGTATGAAACACTTGCGGCGGTACTATAGTGTGCTGCAGGCATAACATCAGTTTGTAGGCCTGGTTCTGTTGACAAAAAAAAAAACCCAGTAAGATTTTGGATTACTGCAGAAAATAAGCTCTGTGACCAACAAACGTTTATGATTCTTTCAAATTTTGTTCAAGATAATCATATCAAATTAACATAACTTTTATGAATTTTGAAGCCAGATACAATCACTGCAAATTACTTTGCTAAAATAAAAGCAGCTTGATAATGTGGTTTGCTGATCTAAGATGGTTTATTGACTTTCCAGGCAGTCAGGCAGCTGGTCTCCCAGACTGACCTGCTGAAAAATGCCTAAAACCTTCTAAAACCATCAAAGCAGACCAACCTAACTAGCTTGGCCAGACTGGCAGACTAGCTGGATAAATATTATGTATGCTCTGAGTAAAATCTATAAACTGCATGGTCATGCACAAAAAAGTCTGGTAGGCAAGAGTTTGGTAATTTTAGTGAATGAAAGTACACACTGTGCTAAGTTGGTGTAGTTAGCATATAAAAACTCATGTAGTGTGAATTTAGTCCTTCTGACTAGACTTGTATGTTTGTGTATATGTTTTATAATAAATCAAGATTAGACAATAACAACACCGCTGGTCAAAAATCCATTATTTACATGTATATTATTCTGCTATAGAATAGCCACTTCAAACTGACATCATTGCCAATTAAGCTTAAACAAGCACCTCTTTTAATGAACATTCTTAACTTGGTATTGAAAGCTTCTCACTTTCCCACATCAAAACACATTGACAAGCCATCAGCATTCACGGTGAAGCATCACGGCTAATGAAGTTGCACTAAAACCCACTCCACTGCCTTGGGCAGCACCTCAATGGCGATCAGAGGTCTCGGCAGAGCACGCGCTAAAATATTTATGACCGGCTATTACACGCAGCCTCTTTCATTATTGATGGCCGTGGTTGATGGCAGCCCTTTGAGCTCCTCGGACTGCACGGGACCTCTATCTATTTGACCAGCTAATTAGCGACAGGCCTCACCACGCTAGCTAATATTGACTAGATGCATAAGCGTCAATGACTGATGGATGGTGGTTGAAAAACGAAATCGACCAGCAGCTCTTTTCTCACAGGTCGTTTAGCTAGCTGCTGCAGCTGTTGTGGCGATCGCTCCTGCAGCCCTGCAGGTAATAAGAAACAGAGTAAAACCACACGTCCCCACTGAAAAACACTGCATAGCTGCTAACTAGCATATGTCATGTTGTGGTCGTTGCTAGTTTTCTAGCATGGACTTCTGCTATGCTGGGGTGCCCAACGGGCTTCTTAAAGAGATAGTTCACCCCATTCTGTTATTCATTTCACATTCTGTTAACACCATAACACCATCATCCCAACACTCCTCCAGACCAAACTAACCCAGCTCCTCACATTTACAAACACTGAGATTAGAAAAATGAGAAATGTTGCCTTGGCAATAACTGAAATACTTTTAAGTTGAACTAAAGTGACATAAAGTGAAATAAAATTAATTGTAGCTATATAGAATTATTAAAAACAAAACAAAACAAAAAAGTAATTAAAATGACAAAAGCACTAAACAAAATAAAAAAAATTAAATTAACTGAAATAAGTTCACGTTAAAGGACTGAAATGACTAAAACTGAAACTGAAATACAAATTAAAGCTATATGTGACCCTGGACCACAAAACCAGTCATAAGTAGCACGGGTATATTTGTAGCAATAGCCAACAATACATTGTATGGGTCAAAATTATGTTTTCGTTCCATGAATATATTTTGTAAATTTCCTACCGTAAATATAACAAAACTTAATTTTTGATTATTAATATGCATTGCTAAGAACTTCATTTGGACAACTTTAAATGCGATTTTCTCAATATTTAGATTTTTTTTGCACCCTCAGATTCCAGATTTTCAAATAGTTGTATTTCAGCCAAATGTTGTCCTATCCTAACAAACCATAAATCACTGGAAAGCTTTCAGATATGTATAAATCTCAATTTCAAAAAAATCGACCCTTATGACTGGTTTTGTGGTCCAGGGTCACATATAAAAATAATAATAAAAACAAAATATAATAAAAACGACAGGCACATAACAAAATTATAAAAAAATTAACTAAAATTAAAATAAAAATGGAAAATGTAGAAATAAAAGCTAATTCAAAATGTGAATAAATACTGTAATAGTATGTAAATAATACTAAAATAATGCTGTTCCAAATACACAATTGACCGTTCGCAAAGACCCGCCCTTATGAAGGTAGAATGACGTCAAAAAGATTTGCATACGCAGGGTAAGAGTTGTGGAAGTGTACATAAGACTGTAAGCGTAAATTAAATTTGCTCTGGAACTTTTTGCCCCACGTACACAACAAGTCATTTAGGTATTTGCAACAGTTAGTTTTTTTACACATACAGACTGGTTCTATGCAGTCGATCCGTTTTTGCAGTTCTTTAAACTGTTGTTTTCGCTAGCAAATCACTGTTCACAGGCTTGCAGTGCTTTTGACCGTCTTTTGGCGAAAAAAACGTGCCAAAAATGGAAGTCAGAAGCATGCAGATCATATTTATTTTGCGTTAGCATGAAGCTGCAGTTTCACAATACAT
>NW_015555709.1:640391-641605 GCF_001515605.1 Sinocyclocheilus anshuiensis
GAGCAAAGAGGAAACTGACAACACACCGACAGACAAGACAGAGCAGGTTACTTCTGGTATGAAACAAGGTCAGTTTATAAATTGTGTCATGTTTAAAGAAATTCAAACAATAAATACCGTTTTGTGGATCTTTAATGTGTCGTGACAGATCGCTGTATTGCCTCAGTTCAAACACGTGAACCGATCG
Organism: Sinocyclocheilus anshuiensis; assembly: GCF_001515605.1. Taxonomy (NCBI): domain Eukaryota; kingdom Metazoa; phylum Chordata; class Actinopteri; order Cypriniformes; family Cyprinidae; genus Sinocyclocheilus; species Sinocyclocheilus anshuiensis. The sequence continues at coordinate 640,579 of NW_015555709.1, forward strand.
TCTATTCATATTTACTTAAAGCACGAAATGAGCATGAATAAACATCAGAAAGTATTTTATTTCAACCGCGGAACACACCATTTTTCAAGTTTAAGTCCACCGAAGTTAATCTACTCTGATCCTGTCTGATTTGTGATTAAGGCAAGTTAATCCACTCTGTCTGATTTGTGGTAAAGGCTAGAAGGGATACAGCTGCAGCAGCTACTAGGCATGCGCATTTACATATTTTCCGAGCCAACAATATAACGTGAAACCTATGAAAATGGTTTTAAAAAGCACATGGCGCCATAGTTTCATAATTTTACAGGTTCGCAGTTACCGTCTTTGTGCAGTAAAGGACCTGTCATAGTTTAACGAGTGAGAAGATATCATGAAGCAACGTGAGGTTAGCTGCATTGAAAACAGATGAGAGCTTTAAGGAATTCCATAGCTTGTTAACCTTACTGTGGCAGCCAACAACAGCACAGCTTAAAGCCTCGTACACACCGGGACGATTATCGCGCGCGCTTATCGTCGACGTTTTTTTGTGTTCATACCCAAGCGATTTTCGCTGGCGATGAGCCGAGTGAACGTGCAAATTCACTCCCTGACAATAGATGGCGCTTAATGAAAAACAGAAATACCCCGGTACACATTAAATCCTATTTGATCTGCACTTCCTCCCAATAACAACTCCCTCTTATCGAGATTTTTGTAGTCGCTGTCGCGTTTGTCATAAAGCCCTTTGTGTTCAGACACCAATGAGACCAACAGCTCTACATTCATCTTGCCTCGAAGCATCTTCTTGGTCTACTTCCTCTTTGTCGTTAGGTATCAATGTGTGCTCGGCAAGACCGTTTTGTGCTTGAGCGCCACCAAGTCCTGTTTTACTGTAACTTCAGCAGCTCCAGACACATGAACAAAAGCGCCAATCTCATTGGTCGGCCAGTTTTTAACGCGGCGCGTCAAACCAAAAAAAAAACGAGCCCGAGGCATTTTTTAAAAAATGACGCTTTTACGCCTTGCGTTTTGCCCGTCGGTGTGCACA
>NW_015555709.1:641990-665188 GCF_001515605.1 Sinocyclocheilus anshuiensis
ATGAACAAAAGCGCCAATCTCATTGGTCGGCCAGTTTTTAACGCGGCGCGTCAAACCAAAAAAACAAGCCCGAGGTGTTTTTTTAAAAAAATGATGCTTTTACGCCTCGCGTTTTGCGCGTCGGTGTGCACACTCACATTGGCGGCCTTTGTTTAGTCACGAGGCGTTAAACGTTGGCGATAATCGCGCGCGATATTCATCCCGGTGTGAACAAGCCTTAACCCTCCGCACATTTTTAGATTTAGTTATATTGAAAAAGTTTCAATTCAGTCGATCTTTTTTACCCCGTTTAACATGGATTTCTATGGAGACCGGTGTTGTGCCCATTTTCGACCCCCTGCAAAATTATTACCCCTCTCGTTGAAATCGCTATTTGATTGCCTAATCCTAACCCCTCTCCCACACCTAACCCTAAACCTACCAATACTAGGGGGGTAATAATAATCTGGCAGGGGTCAGAATTGGGCACAACACCGGTGTTGTGCTGAATTCTGCACCCCTGCCAGATTATGCATCCCCTCATTGAAATCGCTACCTGATTGCCTAATCCCAACCCCACCCCTAATCCTAACCCCTCCCCTGCCAGATTATGCACCCCCTAGTACTGGTAGGTTTAGGGTTGTTCTTACAAAAACACATCGATTCGCTACAGGAAACCTTTGTTCACCCCCCGGAGCCGTGTGAGACATTTTTTTTAAGGATGGGCGCTTTTTATTTAACTTCTTTTGGACTGATGCATGCAACACCCGCTGAGTGGCATTAAACAGCTTGAAAGATCAAAGACAATTTTTAATATAACTCCGACTGGATTCGGCTGAAAGAAGAAAGTCATATACACCTAGGATGACTTGAGGGTGAGTAATTTATTGGCTAATTTTCATTTTTGGGTGAACTAACCCTTTAAGGTTGCTTTAGTGATAATATTAATATAAAAATTTTATCTGAATAGGAGTGTTGCAGCACACATTTCTTTGTTGCTGAGCCACAGTTCCACACTTGTTTTTTGTAAATTTTGGAGCTTCAACATCCTGGTTGAGTTTAACCAGTACTAATGCTGGTCTTGTCAGTATTCTGACAGTACACATACATTTCCTGGACATGTATTTGATGTTTTCATTTGAGTGAATTTTGAATGTTTACTCAACCACAGTATGCCACTAAATCACTACCTGTCAGATGTTATGACAACATTCAGCTGTTAATGATGCGTCTTATGGGATAGGGTCACCTTAGTGGTCAACAGCGTATGTACTTTGTTTAAAAACAGTGAATCAAGGTTGCGATAAATTTAGTTTTGTGAATAAAGTTACAAAACACATTGCCTTGGGTTGTATTTGGTGGTCTTGCCTGAACCAGACATCTGTATTGATTAAAAACCGGCACATCCACCTCAGCCCCTCTGGGGGCATTTTACACGGTCATCCAATCAGAAACCACCGGCCCATTACCATTGTAATGTAATTTGTCTGAGTGTGGTGTGAGAGAAATGTCCAGCTAGGGATAATGGCCACATGAGAAGACAAACTGCAGTGCTGGGCTGTTTAAGCTCCATTGGTTACCTTGTTACGTAGCGAGTCTGAGTGTGAGTGTTCATTGATGTCAGGGTTTAAATTGCATCCCTAGATTAACCCCAATTTAGTGGGATGAATGTGTGGCCATTTTTCCCCTCGGGCTGACAGAAGTCATTCGGTTTTTCGAGTAATGACAGGGGAGTGTATACCACAGGGATATTTCTCAATGAGTTGAGCAGAACCACCATTTTTAACCAGTAAATTTTATTTATATATAACAACAGTACAAAGTGAATCCTTGGCTTGCAAAATAGGTGTGCTTCATATTTACAATAGGTACACAGTAATATAATATAACAAAACAAAAGCAATTAAAAAAACAAGACCGACTTTTTTTCTTTTTAAATACTTTAACTCTCTTACAATTTTCACAACACTTAAAAAAACAACAAGAACAGACAACCATAAGTGTTATTATTATCATCATCATCGAGGTCATTATTATTTCTATGTACTATGTTACAGAACTCCAGTGTCTACAAAGAGAGATTTGTTTATAATTTTGCGTGATTGAAAATGGAAGGATATCCACCTCTGAGGTGATCAAACCGACTACAAAAGTCTTTCTCGCTCTCGTTTTTGTTTCCTACGATCAGTAATATGAAGAGAATATGAACATTTCACTTGTTCATAGCATGCTATTCCATCACAGAGCAAAACATGAGCTAAAAACAATAAAAGTGCACAAAATTGATTCCAAGACTGTTGATTCGTGCCAAATATATAAAATTAGCAGCAGTTGTGACCGCCACAGATGACTGCTGATATTTCAGAAAGCTGCCCAGTGTTGTCAAATTTTATTCTGCTCTGCAGAATAGCGCAATAAAAATTATAATTAACTTTTCTCTTTTTTTTCGAGGGATCAAATGTCTTCTAATAAACATTAATAAGCGTTGAGCTACTGAAATGTCTCTCAACAAAGTGCAATTTCCTGTGCCACATCATTTCAAACAAAACGTTAGGACCAGAATACATTTTGTTCTCTGAATTTTTTTTTCTTTTTTTGCAGAAGCAAGAGTAGTCTCTCCTCGACTAATGTGGCAGCAAACAATGTTCACATTAAAACCGAGCCGCATCCTAGGAAATCCTCAAGTGCAGCGGGGTCGACGGAAGGTCTCTTGCCCTTATAGAGCTGGGATGAGCTCTGATGAATGGAAAACGGGGAAGACTGTGGATAACCAAAAGTAGGAAGCTTTTTCATGTACCCTAATGTCACTAACATGCAACATGGCTTGTAAATTCACATATGTTGACTGACTATACAGTGTGTGTTTGTTAGAGGAATGTGTAGTTGTTCAGGAAGAGTAGAATTACTATAGGTCGTCCTATAATAGCTCATCCCAAAAAAATCTGCCGTATTTTAATGACTTACTTTCTTCCAGTGAACACAACAGGAGAACATCTAAACATACTTAAATCAATATGTAGCCTAATTTACTTGACAAGCAAAATGATGTAAGATAAGAAGTCTTGTTTTCTGAGAAATTTATTTAAACGAGATTTTGCCTAAAATAAAATAAAATATCTGCCAATGAGGTAAAACGAATAAACGTTTTTTTGCTTTGATATTTATACTGGACAAAAATACTGAAAAATATATATTTTTTTGTAGTGATAGTTCCATTATAAAGCTTTCAACTTTCAAAAAGGACAAAAAAGTGCCATAAGAAGTTCATACGACTAACAAAGCAATGCAATAATTTTGTGAGAATGTGACATTATTTACCTTAAACCTTTCCTAGTTTTTTTCTTTTTTTCTTTCATGTAATAGCTCTGAATGATTGTTTTGGTTCAGGGCTGCATTTCCCAAAAGCATCGTAAGCCTAAGTTGATCGTAGCTCCATCGGTTTCAATGGGTCTATGATGTACATAAGCTTACAATGCTTTTGGGAAACGCAGCCCAGATCTTTTCAATGAATTTGTTGATTTAGTTCCCAAAACCAGTCTAAACGATTTATTCACAAATTGTGGTTTATCACTTTCCCACATCTATCATATGACTTTAGAAGATAAACTTCTGTATAGAACATATGGACCACTTTATGATGCTCTTTTCCATCCTTTGTGAAGAATGAAAGTATCATTTGCTTTTCATTGCAACTGTATGTGAAAGATCGACCAAAATTTATCCTTTTTTTGTTTCATGAAAAAGTAAAAAGAATTTTCTGGGTGAACTATTCCTTTAACAGATGAATTCATTGTCTTTCATGCAGCTCTTCATTTGTAATCTCCTGCACTGGATCCCATTTTTGATGTGTTTTTTTTTAATCTCCTGATCACACTGTGCACACGACTAGTTGAGATCAAAGGCGAGCTTCAAAGCAGCAGGAGGAATCTGAAGCTAAAGGGGTCTGTCTCTCTCTCCATCTCATTCCTATGCTTCTCAAACACTCCAGCAGACACCACCCAGCACCCGTCTGGGCGAGGGCATGCCTCTTCCACCCTTCTCCATCATCACATTGGCTCTCTTTATCTGATTATTCTCAAACACAGCTATCAAAGACAGAGAAAAATGACACGTCGCTGATTAAATGAACTAGAAACAACAGATTCAATGTTCTAAGGCCACAGGGGAAAAAAAAAACAAGCGCCATTTGAGCTGTTCCAGTCCGTTTCTTCACATCCGATACTGCATTTTTACCGTATAAACTGAGCTGAGGAGCAGTTAAGTCTCTCCCTGATACCTCTGTGAACCTAAGATGACTCTGACCTGAACGACCTTGTCTATTTTGGTTCGGATGATCTTCAAAAACAGCTCTACCTGCCATCATGCATTATAAATGAAAGCTATGTTGTCTTTTGTTCATGCGTTCTGTTGACATACTTCATGTCAGGCGGGGGAATAAAAGAGATTGGAAAGAACCCACTCAAGCTATCAAGATCCCAGACACCTAAAGTATTTTACAAATACTTTATATTTACAAATAACGTTCCAAGCTCATGGTCTTCTTCGTACCTGAATTTGCGAGTGAACCTTCTAAACCAGAGATTTTTTTACAGTATACAGGGTCCTTTCCCTTAATAAAGCATCAACCGACAAGTGCGTAAATAAGTGATCTTTTGGCACTTAATCCCGACAGGTGTGTACAGAAAGGAAGTGACATGGTATATTACATAATCGGCATTCCTCTGAGTCATCCAAAACTCACGTGACCTCTTGGCACTTGAACATAGGAGTAAATGGGAAAGGAGACAATTTTTTTTCTTTATATGAGGTACTGTATAATGCATGCAGACTACACACACATTGGACCATACATAATAATTAATACTCTCTGGTAAGATGATCTCAAGCGAGTCCATTTGTTTGAAAACGAAGGTGGGGTTTCTCCACGCGTGATTTAAGCTGAAGGTGCTACTCATCGCCGCTTGCGTATTTGAATCTCAGCAGCGCTATTATGGAGAGGGATTTTCAGTTCTTTAGGACGACGTGCCGTGGAGATCAGCTCAACTGACTCCTGTTTTAGAAAAGCAACAAAAATGCGAAGACAAAATAGAGTAACGTTTGTACATTCACATACGCTTACATGTAGAAAACGGGACATATGCACATAGAGAGACCGTAGAGCGGAGTTCATCCAGTTTGATACTGGCTTCTGGTCAATCCAAAATTATTAGGGACATGCTGGTTGAACTTTGGCCCCCTTTTTGTTGGAGTTTCATTATTTCCCAAACAATGTCAATGCCTTGTGGTCTTTCAGGCCAGTTGGATTTGAAAGTCTAAGTTTGTACTAGCGTGTCAACATGCATACGTGTGTTGGTAGCAGCCGCTGCTTTCCAAGGAAAGAAAGAGACTTGAACTTTTGCCACACCAACGATGAGGAATTATACTAGCTGACTCAACGAAACAAACTCAAAAAGCACTCATGTATAAAAATAAAATTTGGAAGTAAAAGCCATCAAATGGACGGTAATGGCGAGGCAGTAGATGTCCGTTTCCTTCAGTCAAATCCTCCTGAAATGGTTTTAGCAAGCACATTTTTGAGGAAGTATCGGTGTCTTGCATTCATCACGTAAATCAGTGCTAGGCACATTGAACCAGATGAACTAAAGAAAAAACAACAATTCAGGTAAACAAAAAATTTTCCAGGAAGCTGCTCGTCCTACAGTTTTTTTCCTTAAAAAAAAGACTAAACTAAAAACAGAACTCCATAGTTTCCACTCCTGATCCCGTCCTCAAGATGAAAGCCTTGAGACTTGCTTTCATCAAATAGTTGTCCATTGGTCTTAAAGGTGACCTCTTCACAAAATTGTAGAAAAAAAAGCACAAGCTATTGTTGGTGTCGAGTCTCTAGCCAGTGTTTCTCTCTTTTGTGTGGAGAGGCTTTGGATGATGGTTTGACTGATTGAAGGTCCTACGTTCCAGCTTTGTGTTTCTCTCAGCTCTCCAGTGACATGGCGGCAATGAGTTGCTCCACTTTGTAGGCCAGTCGCTGTTTCTTCGCCGTTTCGTCCTGTTCCAGTGCAGCAGTGATCTAGGAAAAGAACACAGGAAGGCGTTAAACACTGTACGGCATTACGACAGATCTCAGGTGAGGGGGCAGATTTTGTATGCTCGGAAGAACACATCATAACATAATGAAGGGTGGAAAAATCTAAAATTTTATAAAGCATTTAATATGATCTCAGGAAAGAATATATTTCTGTAATGACAACTCTCGGAGGGATTGGCATGGTAATGTACATGATAATGTTAATGTATTTGGTCTTGGCGGAATAGATCTGCTACACTGCTGCAGAGCAAGTACCGAGACTTGCTACTGCCAATACATCCACAACATGCTGCTGTAAGCATGTAAGAAATACTGCTGCTACACATATAACACATATGAATAACCCCCATATAGCATACATGAATCACCTCGTAGCAGATCTATACAGGTGGAGCTGGGGAAGGTGGAGTGTTTCTGAAGTGCGCTGCAAAACTGCTACAGCAAACAAAAGCCAGGTATTTGAATATTAAGCAGTAAGCTCATTGGCTACCGATACAGGAGAGAACCAATCAGCTGCAATGTGACAATGATGTCGCCAGGTCAGATTGAGCTAGACCTGTCGGACTGCGCCATCTAGAGTTTCATGCCAGAACTCTGTATTTATTATAATAGAACATTAAAATATATCATAAAATTGATCTTATTCAAAAAGAATGTTTGATATTAACTTTAAAAATATAATAAATATCAAGCGTAGCGTTAGTTCTGGCAGGTCACGTTAGTCAAGCTCGCATCAGCTGACCTTCAGCTGATCCCCATCAACCTATGGGAATACGACACCTATCTAAGCATTCATATATAAGGTCCCTCAGTATTATCAGCAGTTTTCGCATTGCTCAATAGCTAATTACCCTCCTCCATCCCCAACTCCTCCTCTGTCAGTCAGGATTCAGCCTTCGGATTCTCCTTGAATCAGACTAATTCTAAAATGTGTACATAAAATGATTGAACTTTAACAATATCTGCAATACATTTATGTTAGTTCTGTTCTGTTTACCCTGGGGGGTTATTGCTGCTCTCCCTGCTCTCATCCATGCTAGGCTGCATGGAGGCACAGGGAGGTCTTGCCCAGAACAGAACCATACCGCCAATCCAAACTGTATGCTAATTGTCAATCATCTTTGACGATAGTGGTCCTGACAGAAATCTGGAACTCAAGGGAAATGTATTGAAAAGTTAGTTGTAGGAAAGTTTCTTGGCAGATAATAACTAAGCTGTCTAAAACAAACAGACCACCTATCAAAGATCGGATTTGAAAAACAAATCAGAATTGGGTTCAATGTGAACAAATGTGATGTTTCAACTAAAACATAAAACTGTTTCAGGCAACCATTAAACACCAGACACATTCTTCAGTTGGCATACTCCATATCTAATTATCACCGACCAGTTACTGCTCACTGTGATAGGAGACTTGGACTAATTTTCAGTCTCAGAGAAAAATTGCCAGAGACTTAATTTCATGAATATTTAATTAAAAAGGAAAGTATAACTTAAGTCTGACCCAAACTGCAGAGTGCCATCTCTCATTTCCATCTGTGTGTGTTTTTCTGAAAACAGAGCAGTCAAAAATGTCGAGTCATGTTGAAAGGGGGCGGGCAGACGGGATCGACCCCTCTCTGTGCTCATGTCATAATCTCTGACCGCGGTGTCAGAGGAACACGGCAGGAAGTGGCATCGTGCCTTCTGTCTGCCATTCATTTGCAGTGAAAATAATGGGAAACTAGATCGATACGGGCACATCTAGCGAGCCAAGATGGGGCTTCATTAATGATAGCTTTCAAAGTCTAAAATGGTGGACGTGAGAGCACTGGAGGGTGGGTGTATGTGGAAATCTCCTCTTGTAACTGCGAAAGAATGATTGATTGTAAACAAAGACAATCTGGTTCACTGCTCTAAAACTCACAGCGATCTAATACTTCCAACTTTATAAATACTATGTTACTCAACTGACATGTTTATCCAAACTATACAAGTACTTCTAAGGAGTAACTGAAAGGTAAAATTCTGTGCTTCTGAAAGGAGAAAAGTTATCCTTCTATGGAACACGCAAGGAAATATTTTGCAGAATGTTCACTCTGCATTTGTTATCATACATCAAAGCATAAAAAGTGACTGTACAGGAACTGTCAAACAGTGTTATTTTAGTATTACTGATATACTAATATTAATATATTAATATTGCTCTTTTCTAAGATTAATTTATTTTGATTTCAGTTTTAGTTAAGATTTAGTTTTTCTTTCGAGTTATTAATTTTATTAATTCAACTTTAAAATATCTTAGTTATTTGGTAAAGGCACTATTTATAATTTTAAAAGTTTAATTAATTTTAATACATTTTAGTTAATAGTTTTTTAATGATAACAAAAAAAGTGCATAAAATGGTCAAATACCATGCAAGTCTTTGTAGATATTTGAGGAACAGACCAAAATCTTGTAATTTGTTGTAATATAAATAAAATGATCAAAAATTATATTTAGTAATGTGCAGTCAAGCTCATTTGGATGCCATCTATGCATATTCACAGTAAAATAATAAAAAAATAAAAAATAAAATAAACTGTATAAAGACTCCCCTACTAAGGAAACCCCAGTGAATCTTAGCTATTTCCACCACATGTTCTTATGTGTATCATAACTGATTGTGTTACTCCTAGTTTGAATATACAGAAGTTCTGTATGCTGTATTTAAAAGAGCAGCGTGAACATTCTGCAAAATATCTTTTGTGTTCCACAGATTCATATAGTCATACAGGTTTGGAATGTCATGAACGTGATTTATTTATTTATTTTTAGGTAAACTGACCCTTTAAATGCCTTGCTCAAAGGCACAATCTCATGAATCTTAAACTAATCTGCAACCTTTTGGGTAAACCTTAGGGATCTTTAATACATGCTATATCACCCCAGACAAAATCCAAACCAAGTTCGGCCCAGCCTTGCTCAGTTTGGAGTTTCATCCCACCGATAATAAGGAATTACATCAGTGTCACTTCACCATCAAACTGAGATGCAGAAAAGTAAAATTTGGAAGCCATCAACTGGATTGTGAGGCACTAGATGTCTTTTTCATCTTCTACCAGCATCCCACTATTCCCAGTACGCCTGCCATCGGAGCCAAGTTGGGCCCACACCTGCTGGGTTCGTCTCCGCAGCTGTAGCTACGGGGCAGGTCAACACTCCTACAGCTGCTGCAAGCTTGCGTTCCAGGTTCACAGCATGAGCATGTATTCGACGAGGAGCTCGTGCACTGAATTTTTCATGCATTTCAGCACAGCTGCAGGAGCACTCTCCACATCATTGTGTGATTCAGTTGCCTTCATTTTAAGAAGAGCGCATATTCTCTCTCTCTCTCTCTCTCCCATCAGGTTAAGTGCTCCAGAGCGCTGACAGAGGTAATTATTTTCAGTTGTCCTATTCACATTGTATAATGAATCTGAATTACTGCATGCAGGTACGGAGTGTCCCGCCACACACATTTGGCTGGGTGAACAAAAGAATGTTCTCCTCTTAGCATTGCGTTTGCTTATTCTTTTTTGGAGTTCGGCAGGGAAAATAAACACAAGCAGGTGGCTTGATGGTCTACACTAGCACTTCCAAACGGCTCAATTCACTGACAGCAAACCAGACATGCTTTCCTTTACTTTTCATTTTAACTACTATTATATTATTGGTTATAGGATACAGTATTTCTGCTTTCGTACATTAGAAAAGTTAATTGGCAGCATCTTGAGCGGTTACTGTTTTAAAAACAGCCTCTGATGCCTTTAGTATTGATTTGATGTCTGATGGATGGCTGGACACTCAAGAGTCACCAGTTAAAGTAAGAAGGGAAAAAAAGAGGAAAGATGCAAAGAGCTGTATCAGAGGAAACATAAAATATAAAACAACTTGAATTGCAGATTCGTAATAATATTTACATTAATGTCTACAAAAATACTATACAATATTATCGACTCAAATCAACATTCAAAACTTGAATTGCAGATTAATAATAAATACAGAAATAAAAATTAAATACGTAATAAAATACATTAAAATCTACATGAAAGATAATACATTATTTTCAACTCAAATCAACATTTTGTCCATGTATTTTTTATATATAGTATAATTTTATACTATTATACAGTACTGACTATATATATATATATACACACACATATATAAACAATTTTAATTAAATATATTTTATAATATTTAATATGTAAACTTTAAATATTTTAATTATAACCTTTTTATCTAATATTTATATTTCCTGTTTATTTATTTATACAAGTAGCTGTATAGTCACACCAAATTTTTCACTATTGTGTCATCCACACAAATTATATTAACTTACATTATAATCATTTTATATTATGTACTATTATATAATATTTAGTGTGTGTGTGTGGTGTGTATGTATATGGACTTTACGTTTAATATTTATTTAAATAATTATCTGTATATAAGCAACAATGTACAATCAGCCACTGTGTCATCCACACAAACCAAAAATTAAAAATGACACCTCTAAAATTGGTTAAAATTATTAAATGTAAATTTACTGATTTAATCTACAAAGCAAACTCCAAATTTTCCCAAGTACCCTCTGGAATCTGAAGTACCCCTGGTATAAACATACTCCTCCATTGGTAATCACTGCTCTGTTTGTAGAAAGACAGACTCTGTGTACAAAAGAATGAAAAGGACACACAAAAAAGAGATTGAGAGTATGCGGGAATGTGAGGACAAGAGAAAACAGACCAGCAACCAAAGAAACGATATTTACATGAGAGCGAGAGGAGAGGCTGCTGGCGGAGCTGTGTCTCCGGGCTCTTGGCGCTGTCCTAAATGCTGTGTAAAGTAAAGGTCAGACTAATGGGTCCCCTGAGTGGAGCTGCCATTACGGTTGGAACATCTCCATCGTGGGCCCTACTCTAGCGCTCTTTGTGTCGGAGTGGCTGTCAGTGATCTAGCTGTGTGTAATCTTCCTCATCAGAAGCCTATTCATTCTCGCTCTCTGTCTGTCCCCCACACTGCATAAGTGTGTGTGTGTGTGTGTGTGTGTGACTCTAAAGCTTGCTGCCGCTGGCTTTAGAGACTGGTTAAAGATGACATCATTCTGTGAAACTATTTCACAATAAGTGAAATAGTACTTTGAAACAAGAGTACCTCTTGTTTCAAAGTGCTGGTTATTCCACAAATATGGCTGTATTGATTTTGGACAAAGTGTTTATGATTGAGTAATTACACCAGTAAAAATATATATAAAAGTACAGACATCAACTTTTGGCAACTAAATCGTGGTTTACTAACCAATCATCTGTCAGCTAGACTTAAGTAAAAGAATATAGTACTCTAGATACAAGAAACATTGTCTTGCTTTGACGTAACGTCCAGTGTATTTTTATAGTGACACTCTAAGCCTAGAACCATCAATCCGTAAACAAAATAAATGCTTTATAATTTACTTTTTTGCGGCTATATTCGGGCATTTTAGACAGTGAAGCCAGTTGATTTCAGTACAGAGCAGATAAACTGAGCCAAGAAGTCAGTCTGCATTGATATAATGCAAGAAATCAATAAGGATGTTTTGAAAATTAGGGTTGACAGCTTGTTTTGATATTTCGCCTCACCTCTTCGCTGTACTTGCTAATGTAGGAGTAAATCTCGTTGAGGGCACTGAGCATGTTAAACTCATTGGAGTGCAGTCGTGCCTGTTCCGCCAAATATGCATTCATGTCCTGATCAGAGATGGCTGGAAGCCTGCTGATGTCAGCATAGTACCTGTGGAGACCACCAGGGGGCGACAGTCAATACTCAAAATCAACCTTGTGTGAGAGCATGCTTGTACTACTATAATTATTAACATTGTATGAAGTACAAGAGTTGTTACAATGCTACAAAATACTACAAAAATAAGAGATAAGAAATTAAAATATTGTTAATACAATTCAATTTTTTACCTTTCTACCCAGTTCTTGTAGTTGGGGATATCTTTAGCATAAAGCAGCTTATTAGAGGGCGAGTCTTTGCCCAATCTGTGTTCAGATGTGGAACACGAGTCCATGAAGGTTTGAGCAACCACAGACAGACACGCATCTGTGATGCTGCTCTTATGGATGTCAAAAACAAACTGGGGATTCTTGATCACATTCACCCAGAAACGCAGAGGAAGGCTGCGGGGGATATACAGACACAAACATAGAAAGAGAAAAGTTACATTGGTTTGAATTGCAGATACCGGGTAAAAACAACTGTCATTTTTTTGTTCTTGAGGTTGGGTATTGTGTACAAGTCTGTCCTCTCACCAGTTGCTTTTCCAGGTGTGGCGGACGTCAGTGTCATGGATGCCGTGCTTGTCCGCTTGTTCATCCAGGAAGTCAAACATGTATTTAATAGCTAACGGAAGCGCGCTGCCCCTGTGCACCGTACTGAAAAGAGTCTCGAACAGGTCATCCACAAATTTCTGCAGTGTACCCTAATTAATAAAAGAAAGACTGACTGTTAAACAAGCATATCATTAAGAACAAATACATAGGAACCAAACTATACACTTTTCTAAAATTTCATTTTTTTTTTTGCACTTGATATCAATGACAAGTTTTCTAATTCTAAGTCCTCAGTTTTTTTTGTTGTTGTTTATTTAATCAAATGTAAATTAATGTCCCAGTCACATTTTCTTGGTTAAATAAACATTACTTACACTCAGAAAAAGAAAAAATTATATTTTATATTTTTACGTTAACAATGTAATCAATATTCTATTTATAAACCCAAGTATGAAATTTCATGTTAGTGTTTTTAAGCATTTTACATTTATTCCAAAACAATAACTCAAGGCAGTAACAATTTAAACAATATATTTTATTTGTGAACTTATGTTCAGCAATTCTTTTTAATAGTTAACTTTCAACTATTTTTACATTTTTCGGATCATCAGTCTGTGGTCACAGACAGAAATTTAAAATGTCTCCAAGCTGATCACTAAAACTCCCACAGATCCTGTTTTCATGCCATTTTAAGTCTTATTTTGATGCAGTGAAGTGGTTAAATCTAAGTGTTTGAGTTGTTTACTAGCTTTTTTTTAAATTAGTCTTCCCATTAACGCTATTATACTGTTCATTCAGACTGATTTGCGAACGCGCACGAACACAAGAGGTGGGATTGATCGCGTGAACCAATCACAACCAGACGTAACTAGTCATATCACAATGGAGACATTGCCTCCTCTCACGTGACTTTCCCCCATTCATTCTCAATTACCCCCACCAAACTCATCGCACGCTTTTGGGTGAACTGTTAAAGGTAAAGTAGGAGATCTTGGAAAATGCGAACTTTAGCCTGATAGCACTGAAAGCCTTCCAGAATGTGTCAGAATGGAAGTTTCAGCTCAAAATCCCCACAAATCATTTATTATATCATTTTGAAAATTCCTATTTTGAGTGGAAGCAGAAACGCGCTGTTTTTCATGCCTGTCTCTTTAAATTCAAATGAGCTGCTGCTCCATGTCCCCTTTTCCAGAATAGAGCTGCGTAATTACAGCTCGTACCTGCTAAAAAACATCTGTTTTGGGTCTTATTATCACGTTTATCGCGCTGAAATCATGTGTTTTAAACCATATTAGTTTAAACTTCTGATATACGTTCGAAGCACACGGACAGAAAGCGCCTGTCACAGCATGTGAGTACTAAACTAAGTTCTCATTCACACACAAGTTTGTGTTAAAAACACACGAGTTACAAAAACAGTTGGTTATGTCTGTGAAGGTCCACTGCTCAAAGACAGAACAGTTAGCATGTTTTGCTCAAACGTTCGCCATGACATTAGAGCTGGTACACCGTTGTCGCTTGTGAAATCAAAATGACGGCACCGTGGGTGGAAACTTACAGATTATGGCGTGGTCATATTATAATGAGATTCATTTGCAACGTCACTAGGGGAGCGAAATCAGACGCCTCGTTTTTTCAGACGCTTGTCTTTAGTTTGAAATTAACAGCTAAAAGCAGAGGTGTTACCTTAGTAGCTAGCAGGCGGGTGAGGTAGATCTCAGACACCATCTTGCTGCCGCGGTCACCCTCCTTTTGGTCTCCGTGGTCATGGTTCTTCACCAGGTGCCAGACTTTGACTCCGCTCTCCAGGTCCGGGGTGATCATAGGAGCACGGGAGCGCAGGCTGTCTGGACTGCCTGTGTACCGGAATGTCGAGTCTGTGGGAACAGAGAGAGAGAGATAAAGAAAGAGGATTATGATCTTCTTACACCTCCATTCTTCCACATTCCACATGCCATTCTTTGGGATGAACAGAAAGAGCGTTGCCCTCTCACATTTCATTTACTCTGTTTAACCATCTCGTTCCTCCTCTCACTCTCTGTAGAGGATTCGTCGCTGTATTGTTCGAGACCGAGCGAGATGAGTCGACACTCTCTGGCCTCTTCTTCAAAGGCTTCATAATTGGCTCGTCCTGATTCATTGTGCTGCAGACATGCTTTAAACATCTGCATCGCAGGACCTAATCAATGCATCTAAAGATTTCTAATGAGTTAAGCTCCCCACTCATCCAACTCATCTCCTTGTCCCCTCCATCTTCGCGTGTGAAGTAATCAGTCTCTTGCTCACTTCTCCAATTAGATGTGTGGCTTTTTTCGCAGTGGTTGAGTGCTCTCTTGGGAGGTCGGATTGGCTTCTCACAATGGTGCGATATATTCTTTCATGTCCTTTCAAAGTCTCTCTCTCAGTTTCTGTCCTCATCACCTGGCTTCAAAGGGCATGTGAAAAGGCAAAGCAAGGCAAATATCCCTGGCTATTTCAAGACATAAGTGGAATTTTGAGCAGATCAGCATCACAAGGGAGAACCCCAAGAGAAATGGTGGTGTTAGTAGAGTGGGGTACAGGAAGAAGTGGATTGCAGTTTCAATCCACCTTAAGCTACTGCCAATTTATAGCCCTTTTGGCCGTTGCCACAGTATTGGCATTGAGGGATTACTGCTAGGGTGTATATGTGTGTATACACTAGAGAAAATTGGACTAACTTGCCTTTACCATCACTTTTGTGGTGTTTTCCCTGCATTGTCAAATATACAAAGTCGCAACAAATATGTTTTGTGAATTTGCAGTCTGAACTGAATGCGATAAGATAGAGAAAAATGCTAAAAGAATGTTTTCTGTTGCATTTTCTTTGCTGGCCGCATGCAAAAATCATCCAGCACATTCAGTGTAGTCTAATTCACAAATCAACAAATTATTTTTGTGATTTGGTTCTTTGGTCATATCATATTCCAGTACAGTAAAGTATTTCAGCACATAGGAAAATAATGCTTTGGTAAATCATTAAGTTATAATTATAACATAAAATATAATATAGATAATAGATAAAGAGTCAAACATATGACATTAGTACTAATTATGAGATAAAAAGGCAAAATTGTCATACTAAGTCACAATTATTAGATAAATTGAAATTATGAGGTAAACTGTTGATTTTTGTTGTAACGTTTTATCTTATCAAAAGTTCTCATATTATCTCAAATGTTTTAATCAATAACAGTATGGTAATTTTAAATTACCGTTAAATAATCATAATCTAGCAAAACTGAATTCAGAACGGTTAGTGAATTAAAACCTGACTCACTTGTGGACTGGATGCTTATACAATTATGTGTAAATACATTGTACATATTTATAATTTCAATAAAATATTTAAATATAAAAATGTTTAAAAAAAATAGTATAGGGTGTTTTTTTATATGCAGTAAAAACCAATTATGGGATAAGCGCTTGATCACATACCAACATAATCTGGTGTGCACATTTCAATGTGCGTTTTCAATGTTGCTCGCTTCAGCCAGTCAGAGGTGTGTGAGCAGTGTGTTATTTTGGGCCGGGGGTGCTGGCATGCTAAATTGAGCCGAGCTGCTAAGTGTTGAGCATTAAACTGATATGAATCAATCAGCGGGTGCCTGTGCACAGCTGTGCCCACTGTGCCATGGCGTGATTGATGGGCACCAGGGCTCTGCCAGATGAGATAGCTGCTTTTTATGCACCACACACAAGAGCAGGTTGTAAAAACAGCCAAAAACAGTGCTGTGTTGTGCCATCTCATTCCTATTTGATGAGTTTCCTAAAATATACAACAAGCCTTTTGCAATAAAATAGATCAAAGTGTCAAGCGTGACCCTAAAAACTCTTAACCACCAAATTCAGGGGGAGGATACAAAAAGATTGAGGTTTGTTGGTTAACGAGAGCACGGCTGAGAAATAAAGATAGCTTTATAGAGTATTTCTCAGGTTGCTTGTTGCGTCTTTGGCCGTTTGAAGTGTTCCCTGAACTTTAAATGTCATTATGTTTACAAATGATAAGAGACGATAATTACACTCTTTCATTATACCGCATATACGTGAGACACATCCTCAAGCTTTGATTAACAGAATCGTGTAATATGCAGATACGGGCCGCATTTCATGTGGATCTAGTGAATTGAAGCCAGGTGAGATGTTTCTGTGCGTCGTTTGGCAGGGTTGCTAGGTGACAACGCACAAGGGGCTCCATTTCATCGCTGGCCCTGGAATTTGGCTGCGTGTCATTTGAGTTTTTTTGCCCGTGTGAAGTATCATCGGTGATGCATACTTAGCAATCAGAGAGTGGCCTGCAGCTCAGTGTGATGGAAAATGAGAACGGGCCAGATGGGGAGCCCTGTGGCACTCCCTCAAAGCAACGCTATGGGGAAGGAGCTAATGTGTCCATTACGGGTGGCATCCAAACTCAGCAGAGATATCAGCATTACTGTGCTTCACACTAACTGCTAACATCTCTCTCTCTTCCTATTACCCTTCCTGGCATGGTCTCTTGCTTTTGCTCTCATTCTCTGGTGCCCAGAAAGCTCCCTTGGGCATCCTATGGGCTGCAAAGCCAAACTGCAGCACGTGGCTTGTGCGCACAGTTATTATTTAAAGCCAATCTTCAGCTTTGTATTTACCTCAAATACCTTTGTATTGTAAAACAATGAACAAACTTCAAACTTCTAATTAGCTAAACAGACAATGTCACCATCATTATCATCTGACAAATATACTCACCATATCTACTGATAGAAGTTCGAGAGATGCTAGTTGTGGGTGGAATGTTGTAGGAGGACGTCTGCTTGGGCACCAAAGCAACCACACAGCGGTCTGATACCTGTACAGGAAATACAAAGTTTAAGTCAAGCTTCTTTCCTTTCCCTGTAATCCTTATTTCACAGTTTTTGGTTTCACAGCCTATTATTATCAAGAAACGTTCAAGATAGTGGAGCACAACTAATGCCGTTTTATTCTGCTTTTGAGGAGTTGTTATTACTTCGGAATTAAATATATTTTTTGCAGAACAGATTCTCAGTACATATCTATTGCTTTTCAAAAACGGTGTGAAATTGTTCAGTTTCTCCCCAGTGCCGAAATAAAGCGGCGTTAAAGTGCTTCAAAAAGATCTGTTCTAGTTATAAATGTATAAGGGGTGTTCACGCTGTGTTCTCAGATCAAATGCGAATTAAAGCCTCTTCTTGGGTAAAAGCAGAGTTTCGCCTCTTGTGTTTCGCACAGAAGGAGGATTGTGATTAGGCAGGAAACCCATATTTACATATGACAGCACATAAGATCTGCTTCACTGAGACGCACGTCACTCTACAGCACTCAGGGAGGCTCATTGAAATGTAATGGCGTCATTCACTGCCTGTTGTGCCTTGTACACTCCAGAAAGGTGAGTACCGAGCTTAAATAGTACAAAATATAGCTGTAAGCTGCAATATGAATGGCCCAAGAAGAAGAGAAAGGAAAAAGGAAATTAAATACACATGCAACACCAAGATTTGGACATCATGAATGCAATTTTGCGGTAACTCAAACTGACAAACAGTGCTGAGCTTGCATATTTTTTATATCCCTGTTGCTAAGCAACTACTGATAATCCATCCCATAAATTAGATTATTAAATTAGAGGGGAAAAAAGTGCTGCAAAATTTTGCTACTTTTCACCATAGAGAAAATATGCTAAAATAATAATAATTGTAAATAAAAGAATGTTTTTAATAATAATAAAAAATAAAAAGAATAACCTAAAGATAAGCTTTTTAAAAATAAGAAGAAACTGTAATATTAAAAAATTACCTGCACTATAAGCTTTTTAATAATATGAAATAGCATAAATAAATAAATAGATAAATAATCCACACTATAATCAACAATAGCTGCAGCTAGATTCATGTACACAGATCGAAAGAGAGTAGCTAACACAGAATGGAGGGTAATGGTAAAAATACAAACACAAAGGCAGGTCAACAGGAAGAGTTTGACAGGCGAGGGAATGTAGTGATTGAGTCATTTAGAGATGAGAAAGCAGAAAGGGATGAGGAAAGATGAGTTTATGGAGTCCAGGACTTTTATACATTGGGGTGAAACTCTCCATTTTTCTCTGTCTGTTCTGTGAGTGCTCGTGCTCCATCTGATCTTCTGTATTAATCTGAACTGTCAAGGGCTGCGGAGGAAATGAGGTCTACCCTCACAAAGACAACTGACTCGACCTCGATTCAGCACAAGAAAGCAACTTCCTGAAAGCAAGCTGGCAAAATCCTGGCCGATTCTCATACACTATCTGGTTTGGAGGTGCCTACCTTGGTCTCTGTTTAGCTGTAACACAGAGAATATAATAAATGTGTTTCAGAGATTCATTAAGTAGTACTCTCAATATTGCAGCAATTAATCTTCAGAATCCTTCAGAAATGACTAATATGCTGATTTGCTGCTCAAGAAACATTTCTTATTATTACTAAAAACGTCGAATTTTATTCATTTAACAACAGCTACTGAAAATAGGTCAACATCCTCATTTATAAGCCAAAGGTCTCTCAGATACTAGCGAACTAGGTCAAGTGCCACAGTCTTAAGATCTCCAGTCAACATAAAACATCACATTTCAAGTCCATTTCATTTCAGAAAACCTCTCTGTCCACCATAATGGAGACGATAAGCACCGCCTGAGCTCCTGTGAAGGCTGAGGGTAGTTAGGAGTCTTCACTCACCTCCCTACACTCTCACGGCTGATGATGGTGTTACTTCAGCCCCTGTACGCCCCCATAAGCTCCAACCCTATTAGTGCAGGTTTCTCCTCAGCCGACCCTCACTGCAGAGCGGCCTAATAGCCTGACTGGAGAGACACTTGAAAGAGTCCAGAACTGTGGACGAATCACCTCACAGAGGCTGCCGAGTGGGATGACACTCACAAACGACTTTTTTTTTTTTATAGCTCACTTTCTCCCTCCATAGGTTGTGGAACTGTTATGGCTGGTAAGCATCAAATATTAGTCACTGGAGAACATTATTTTGGGTAATGGGGTTTGTAACTTATATTTTTGGCTCCACACCACCTACAGTAGCCTCCCATGCTGCCACATGTACAATCTACTCTTCTTCTCCCACAGCGGGTCTCTGTGGTGGAGGAGGCGGCCGTACGGAGCCTAAATGATGGAGGGAGATGCATTCGCCCTTGAGGGATAATCCTCAGCCAGGCAGGCGGGCCGCCGGTGGGTGTGAGAGTGATAAGGGGTGAGCTTTCCTCATGATAACGTTTGCATCAAGCAGACAGCTGACCCCTTTTCCCCATGTATCTCTGATCCCCCTGCCTGCGCTCTATCTGATGGCGATCCGCAAGCTAAAGCGCCTTTAACTCAGATGCCGCATCCAGGTGGTGGGGAAGGATGAGGCGATGTGTCCGCCATTCTGCCTCTTCTTTGAAATACGGCAGGCTAGGTCACGCTAGCACAAAGAGCGTGAAACGCCTTTGCCACATGATAAACACAGATGGTAAATGTGTTGAGATGTAAAATGTAAGATGCCTAAAAAGGGAAATCCAAAGGAATTTAACTCTTAACAGTTAAAATATATAACGTACGTCTGCATTGTATGTCTAGTATAAGTGATGAGCAGTTGACAAACAGGCTTGTATGTAAGACTGTAAGTCCTTGAGCTTTGTCAGCACTGGAAAAGACAGCTTAACCCCCGGCAGTGATCTATGCCAAGCATCTTACACAATGATATACAACAGAGATGTTTATCTATTTTCTTTTGGAGCCAACAAAGCTTACTTACACTTAAGAGCATCAAGGGCTTGTGCTAAACGCACACACATGGCTGCTTCTGTGAAGGTGCACTGTGAAAGACTCAGTTATCTAAATTTTTAAAATTATTAATTATAAATCAATTTAAATCCAAAACAAATTCATTCAGAAACAAAAAATTGACTGTCGTTATGAGTCAGTGAATTATTCACTCAACTGAGTTCTTCTATTAACGTCTGTTAACCAAAGAGGAAACATTAAACTGATTAAAAGTGACAGTAAAGATATTTATAATATTACGGAAGGTTTCTGTTTCAAATAAATGCTCGTCTTTTGAAGTATTCATCAAAGAATCCTGAAAAACAAACATATCAGGCAGCACAACTTTTTATTATTAATAATAAATATTTCCTGATCAATGTTTCAAAAGATTTGTTTCAAATATATACTGTTCTTTTGAACTTTGTATTTCACCAAAAACAATCTTGAACAAAAAAGTATCATGGTTTCCACAAAAATATTAAGTAGCACAGCTGTTTTCAACATTAATAATAATAAGAAATATTTTTTGAGCACCAAATCAGCATAACAGAATGATTTCTGAAAGATCATGTGACACTGAAGACTGGAGTAATGGCTGCTGAAAATTTAGCTTTGACATCACAGAATAAATGACATTTTAAAATATATTAGAATAAAAAAGCAGTCATTTTAAATTGTAATATTTCACAATATTACTGTATTTTTGATCAAATAAATGCAGCCTTGGCGAACTTAAGAAACAAACAAAAGAAAAAACAAATCTTGTCGACCTTTTCAAACAGTAGTGTTTTTTCTATGTTTACTATTTAACTACGTAAGACTAGTTGGTCTTAAGGAACCCTGCTAAAACAACTTGCATCAGTCTAAACAGGACTGCTGGTTTATCTAACCTTGTCTGTTTTGATCATTTTAGATCTTTTGATCAAGTGTTGGGCACTTGTCAGCTGGTCAGGTTTAGGTAAACCTGCTGAACTCCACCTTAAACCAGTTAAGACTGCCAATCTAGATTAGGTTTAGGTAACTAGTGGAGTTTGGAAATACATTGTTTTGCACACTCCTAGTTAAAGCGCCTTATTGAAAGTACTGTGCTATACAACTGCTGAAACATTCCCTGTGAGGGATAATAACACACACATTAACAGAGGCCTGTTTATTTGAATTGTTAATGCCAGTGTCTCTCATGCTGCTCCAACTATTTAAATTGGAAATTTGAGGAGTACGGTGGCCCCTCAGGGACACGCTGCCAGTCCTCTGTAATGTCACTCAGCCTACGCAAGGTCAAGAGGCTCACTGATTTCAAGTAAGACTGGATGAGTGAGAAAGAGAAGAAAGAGAGCGAGCGAGTGGGAGAAGCAGCAGAGCCTAGAGAAAAGTGTTCAAGCTAGCATTCAGACTGATGAAAACTTTTTTACACTTGTGCTCTAATCAGCCCAGTGCAATCAAAATGAGCAATCAGCGAAGAACATGGTGACCACAGATTTATGAAGCCACAGCACGAAATGTTAGAGCTGCTGATTATACTGTCTGCACTCTTAAAATATGCCCTTACTCTACTGAGGAACTCGACGAACGGCGGAGATTAGCATATCCGTAGTATTTCAGGAGAGGTGAGGGTGCTTGTGTGGAGGGCTCAGGAGTCATGTATTTTAATGCAGTGTTCTCTACAGCTCCCTGCCTTCTGTTTTCGCTGTCCTTTCTCTAAACTCTCTATTTCCGCAGTCTCTGTGGAAACAGCATGCGTTTATATAGCAAATAGTGAGCATACAGCTCCCTAAGCAAAATACCTTGTGATTTACTTTGAATATGATTGAATATGAAATTTCATCTCTTAGATGTTGCTCTTTCATAGAGACTTTAAAAGTCCCCATTTGTTATCCATCTCATTACTGTCTCAGAGAAACAACTTATATTTATGTATGTAGGGTTTAATGAATACAAAAGTAACCTTTATAGTTTCAAGCAATATACATGTAACAATAAAACCATACCCTCTGTGGAAACAGCAAGAGTTAATATAGCAAATAGTGAGTATACAGCTCCCTAGCAAGATACCTCGTGATTTACTTTGACTATGTCACACACTTCTGCACCATATGCCATACAGTATGCAGAGGAAAACAACAACAGCCATCATAAAAGTTGCTCTGATATACAGTATTAATGTTACATAAAATATAACGTGATGAGATTTTGCCCTCAGCCAAAACGATTTGCTCTGGAAAATTTGCTAAAAACTCGGGGAAACGGTTGGAGTTCTGTTATCACTAGAATATCATACTCTTATCAGCCAATCAGATCTGAGGATCAGAAAGAACTATTGTATAAATATATATAGAAAATGATATGAATAAATTATTATTATTAATTATTAAATTATTAATTAATATTATCTATTTTATATAATATATAATATATTATACATATATATTAATATATTATATAATAATATAATATATTTTTCTATAAGAATAATAAGAAAGATGAAGCTAATAATAATAAAGGCAGTTCGTGAATGGGAAAAAGTGTTTTTTTTATGGCTAATATACAGTTATCACAGTTCCACTGTAGTAACAACAACTAAGTATGGTATTTTGTGGGAAATGTTTACCATGGTAAATTTTTGCAAAGGTAGTTCTCAACGCTATGACATGAAAATTATATTTCCTTTTTTTCTGTATGATCTCTTTTCATGTCTGTCTCTTCCTCAGATCACACATTATGACAGCACATATGATGAGCTCTTTCAGGAATAATTATGAGAATATGTGTGCGCATGTCCTGTGGCATCTCCTCTGGACACTAAAAGAGGCAAAATGTGCACATACTCTCTCTCTCTCTCTCTCTCTCTCTCTCTCTCTCTCTCTCTCAATAAGTGCTGTTATCAGATAGCTGCTCTGACGTGTGCTGTCTCTGTGGTGTCTGAAGTAAAGACAAGGTAAAGGCTGTAATTAATCCACTGAAGGTAAAGGACAAATTCTCTCTCTCTCTCTCTCTCTCTCTCTCTCTCTCTCGCACACACA
>NW_015555709.1:665524-674686 GCF_001515605.1 Sinocyclocheilus anshuiensis
TCCAGCAACACACTTCAATAATTGTCCTCTATTATATTGTCCTGTGTTGTGAGATCTGCTGGTCTGTCTCCCTGGAGCCAAACACTCACAGCGAGACATTTTGGAGCACTGTGTCAGATAAAGGAAATATTTTTTTTGTTGAGCCTAATTATTGTTTCATGTCTGAGGAGTTAAATAGATATACAGAGGATTTCTTTTTGTAGCATGTTGTCTTTGTTGTTGTGTTTTTTTAATGATTCCTGATTTTTTAAAGATGCTATAATCTATAGTTTTGTAGCATTATAATGTTTTTCATTCCATTTTAAGCTTTAAGGATATTTCTATTCGTTCACTAGGAAAAATACTGATTAAGAGCATGAATTTGTGCTATTTTTGCACTGGGGAGAGAGCTTTGCATTGAGAATGGATGAGTATGTCTGCATAGTACATCAGATTATTTTTTTCTATCAATAGAGCAAAGAAAATCCATGATACATCCCCTTTAATGTCTACCCGCTTAGACAGAAGAGGGCACCATGAGATTATGTATGAGCGTGTGTGTCCTCTTTTGTACCTGATAGTGCATGAGAGTGTTGAGCCTCTTCCAATCATTTTCAATCTTAGTGGTGATGTCTTCATCCTGCAGGACCACTCGGGCCATTCGTCCCTGACGCCACTCTGAAGAATCAAACATTTGCCATTAAAACAGACACAGTGAACCTCCCCCAGCTCAAAGCAGATTGATTTGATCCAAAGCTCTGAATGTGTCTTTTCACATGGGTTAGAAATGTGTGTGTATGCGCGGTAGGGTATAATTAAATGCTAAAGAGAGAGCTGATAGGATATAGACAGGCTCAGAGTGAGAGTGATCATTGATTTTCTCCTCTGTGGAATGGGGTTTATTAGTTTACGTGGTTGCCAAATGCACAGATGATGCCTGCAGAAACCTACCCCCAACACACACACACACATAGACACACACAAAAGCAATGCCAGTTCTGCAGCTACAGAGACAGAATATCATCATGGAGGAGATTACTCTGGCCAAGGTGCTGGAAGGATGATTTGCACCGCTGACAGGGGGCTTTTGTGTAGCGTGTGTGTGTGAGATGGGCGTTTGTGTGCCAGAAATGAAATGTGGAGTCAGTCTGTCAGCGCCGTCTGTCAGCTTTTACCTGGGTCACACACTCACACACACCTGCTTGTGTGTGTGTGCTAAAAGTGTACATTTCTATCACTGTTTATGCATTTCAGACAACGTGGAATCAAATCAAAATAAGTTTACATTTCATTAAAAAAATGTGAAGTCATTATATATTGAAATGTATCAATAAAAAAGCTTTTCTGTGACTCTTTCTGCAGATTACATTGTCATGGCAGTAGGTGGTGACTTTTTTTGTTATTAGTGTCATTGAATCATTAATTCAAACCATTTTGTTCAAAAACCACAGATTAATTCAGAAATTAAACAAGTGACTCTTTCTGAGTGAGCAAATAAATCATTCATCCAGCTGATTCTTTTAAAACACTGATTTATTAAGGAACAAAACGTGGTTGTCTTTATATATTTCAATCACTCAATTCAAAATCACTGTTCAATCATTTAGAAATTCAACAATTGTTTTTTATGAGTGAGCAATTGAATCATTCAAGTTAACCGATTTGTTCAAAAGGACTAATGCGATCAAGAATATATCACATGAATATCTTTGTGAGCGAGTCAAAGAACTCATTCACTCAAATCATGTTCACGAAAAAATATTATTTCAGGAATGAAACAAACGACTCTATGACTGAGTAACTGAATCATTCAGTCAACCGATTCCTTCAAAACGCTGAACAAAAAGTGATTTTTATACTGGGAGTCATTAAATCATTCACTCATACTATTCAATCAGAAACACTGATTTATTCAGGAATGATACAGGTGACTCTTTTTGAGTGAGTAACTGAATCATATAGTCAACTGATTCCTTCAAAACACAGAAATTCAGCAGCAAAACAAGTGCAGAAAGAAAGAATCTGTTCAAAAACACTGATTCATTCACTAAATGATTCATTCAAATGATTCATTCTGTTGCGCCTTCCTTTTTTGGGTGAAAAAAAAACACAATATTGTGTCTAAAATGTTAGTTTCTCATTTTTAGCTTACATTTTGAAAGCAATATCACACTCGTGTGCACATGTTAAACTCACCCAGGTCCATGTCCACAGCTTTGGGTCTCTGTGAATACGGCATGTTCTTATACACGGCATCCAGAATCTTTTCTTTGACCTGCGTGATGGTGTCACAGTTCAGAACCTTGACTGGGATTTCCGGGCTGTTCTCGTTCTCTGGGTTGACGCAGTTTAAGATCTGGAGGGAAAAAAAGAGAACAAGGATAATGAGATGTTGGGCTGTGGTCGGTGAAGCCGTAGGTGCGGAGCGTAGCTCTGGAAAAGGCCATTTCCTGGCCTGAGAAATCTAATTTCACACCCTCTGCAGGACCCCAATCTCAGCCTTAGCAGGGTATGAGAGACTAATGAACACTATCCTCCCTCGGCCAGACTGTCTGATTTCAAACACACACACACAGACACACACAGACACACAGACACACACACAGACACACACACACACACACACACACACACACACACACACACACACACAATAACAGTACTGACATTCATGAGAGTTTATTAGATACTATGTTTATTAGTGTGGCTATGAGGGTGTGTGATGCTGACCAGTGTCTTGTAGTCAATCTGTTGTCGGATGAGTTTGTCCTCACTGAGGGAGTATCGGGCTTCTCCGGTGATGGCGTCTATTGGGCCTTTTTCCATCTGCTGTTTTATAGCACAGTACAGCATGAAGAGAGGCTCACCTGCACACTCCTGTAGACACAGACACCAACACATTATTATTATTATTATTACTTTATCACTTCTTATACGCTGACTGCTCTAGTGCTGTTTGAAACATCACACTAGCATACTACTATTTCTGCAATATATAGTATGTATGCTACCATTCATTTAAAAAAAAAGAAAAAGAAATGAATACTTCTATTCAGTAAGGATGCATTTAATTGAATTGTAAAGACATTTGCAGTGTAACAGGATTTCTATTTCAAATTTTATATGAAATACGAACACAATGAAGTCATGTGGCTAATCAATCAAGATCATGTGGCAACAATGTACATAACAGACTACCATTTTAAATGTTTATTATTGCATAATGTGTACAGTTAGTATGCAGTATGTATTATATACTGCACATTCATATTTACTTTGACAATTTTTGACCAACATAAAAAGGCCAAAAGCTTTCTCAAAAACAAATTTGTTTTAAACATTCCCAGGTTACTAACATATGTTTCTGCCGAACTTCTCACTGACTTGATTCGCCCCATTCATGGCAAGATATAAAAATATATTTTAGTTCGAGACACTTGGCAGCAGCAAGTAAACATGATATCCTTGAGCACAACTGAATGCTAAAACTCTAAAGTCCGACCATGAAGTCTAAACACATTAATGTCTTTGATATTTCTCCTACGACTGTTTCCAGAGACTCCAATTATTTGAATGAGCTCCTACAAACATACAAACTGTAGTTGATCATGACATGACTGGTGCTTCCTTTCTAATTGGGCAGCTCTGAGCCAGAATAATCTGCAGAGTGAACCAGACTTCATGCTGAGCGTCAAAAGTCTGTCTAGATGAGACTAGTACTATTACAGGAAGCCAAAGAAGCAAGTTACCTTCAAGAACTTATGAAGCAGGAAAGCAAACCAGTTGGTTAGCATCTTCTCAGCAACAGACTCGGTCCTGAAACACACAAATACACAAACATCAGCAAGTGACGTCACTTATCGTCAAGAATACCAGCATATTTCCTTTTTTTTTTGTATAATAATGGCTGGGTTTTGATGGAGGGGAAAACAGAAAGTGTGAAAAACATTAGTTGCCTTCCCGGTCAGTCACTCCAGACTCTCTTTGTCCATTTTTTCTTTCTTTTGACCACCCCCGTCTCTTTCTTTCTTTCTTTGCTTTGAGGATTGAGACAGATACACAGACACAAACCCACAAATGACAAACACACAACTCAAACGGGGATCTCTAGAGTTGTGGTCAATAATTTGGGAAGAGAGAAAAAGAAAAAGCCGAGCGTTTGTTGAAGACAGAGCAGGTAGAAAACCGAAGAGAGAGAGGGAAAGATAAGGCAGACAGAGGAAGAGAGAACAAACAGCACCCCGATGGGAGTGGTTAACGAGCATGAAAAATACATGAAAGGGTTATTCCCTCGTTCTGACGGCTGAGCGCACCTGTGGAATACCAATACCTCTCTTTCCCTGCAAAACATTTCTCATTTCACCCCGGAAAATACTTTTCCCCCCTCGCTCTGTTTGTGGCAGTGAGTA
Organism: Sinocyclocheilus anshuiensis; assembly: GCF_001515605.1. Lineage (NCBI taxonomy): Eukaryota > Metazoa > Chordata > Actinopteri > Cypriniformes > Cyprinidae > Sinocyclocheilus > Sinocyclocheilus anshuiensis. The sequence continues at coordinate 669,913 of NW_015555709.1, forward strand.
TTAAGTTCACTTATGGACAATACAAATACACATAAGCATCACAGGACGATGTAATATCAGCTGCGTAATTGTCGCGACGTTATGCGCTCGCACACACTCTGCCCGGACGCCGTGGGGACGGTGAGGTAGCACACCCGCAATTTACTCAACAGCGGTGAGAGAAAATGACTCTCTTAATGCATGTGGAAATAACTATGATTACATGAGACAGCCCGCAAACACCGAGTGTGGCGAGAGTGTGTGTGTGTGTGTCTGAGCGTGTCCACATGTGCGTATTGTGCTTGAGGGGGTCACGCTTCAGGTTCACACGTGAGAGTGAGCGCTGATCGGCAAGACGAGATAAGGTGCGTTTATAGAGGTCAGGTCTGGATGGTGATAAACCCGGAATCGCTGCATATTCATAAGACCAAGGTGAGATGACTTAGACAGTTTTTGAAAGAAATCTCTCATGCTCACCAAGCTGCATTTATTTGATCAAAAAAATGGAAAGTTATTATGGAAAAATATTACAGTTTAAAATAACTAGTTTCTATTCTAATATATTTTAAATGTCATTTATTCCTGTGACGGCAAAGCTGATTTTTCAGCACCCAGTCTTCAGCATCACATGATCCTTTAGAAATCATTCAGTATCATCCACGTGATGTCATTGCATTTTTGAAGAAATAACTGGGATATATTACTTTATTGATTTGTCTTTCCTATGGGAACTGACAAATATCTGCTGAAAAATTTAACTAAACCTAGTTTAAAGATATGTTCTTAAATCAAAAACAGATTTATTGCACAAGACACATTGTCTTAAAAAGCTCAAGTCACAAAACCATGAAAAACAAAGATATGCTGCACAGGACAGTAAAATATAAAGAATATGTACATAAAATAATCAACAACTTAAAAAAACAGTGAAGATAAAATTCAAGAACGCATACTGCCCACTATATAGTTGCCTAGAACAGGTTAGTCCAAGCTGATTTAAGAAGTCACTGAAGCGAACTACTGGTTGGTGAAGACATGGCCTTTGTAATTATGATATCCATTTTGGCATATTTCATTGGCATAACATACAGATTTGGAGATAGACAGAAGCTATACTAGAAAACAGTCATGATGGCCATTGAGTGGATGGGCTGCTTTAAAAAAACAAGCTATTAGCGCATTGAGGGGTTTCGGGTTTGTATATTCAGGAGTTAAGAGTCCATTAACATAAAGATGATGTGATTTGTATTATACTGCATTTGTTTTTTTGAGGTATTCACCCATCTGGGTTAATGCATTAGCAGATGATAAATGCAAATTTTACTGAAAGAACAAACATGGCTGTCGAATAACGAGGCTGTCAAATTATGCTTATTTAATAATGGTGCATTTTAGTGAATAAATCAATAGCAGTCTCACACAGAGATGAAATGAGAGAGGCGAGAGGAGGGCAAATAGAAGGAGTGATGCAAGATGGAGTGAAATAAAGGAAAGTCGTCATGTTTGTGACGAGAACGCCAGTCATTCTGTGGTTCTTCTTAAGGACAGTGTGTTTTATTCAGCAGCGTGTGTGGCGGGCTATACAAAACATTGTCATGTTTATATATTCTCTTTTAAGCCTGTCTACTTTCCTTTGCATCCTACCTGTTTTCTTCTGGGCCTGTGAGCTGAGGGACTTTGGATGCAGGAGCAAGAGGAACCTGTGTGTATTTGTGCACTGATGCGTGCATTCATATGTGACACTCATTCAGTGAGTGTGTGTGTGAGTGTGTGTTATGAGCTCTGACACACACATACACTACGCGTTTGATGCTGGTTGCATCAGGTCTTGCAAGAGTGTTTCCTGTCTCTTTTCGGTCTCAGTCAATCGGCGATCAATGATGGACGATGACGGACAAAAAAAAAAACATACAAACAGGGGCTGAATTAACAGTTACTGGACTAAATTTACTTCCTTTCAAAATGCAGTATCCTTGTTTATTAGAATCATCCGGTTCAGTGCTTCTCATACACTAGTTTCACAAATGGCTGGAAATGAAGTGAAATTGGTCGGGAATTTTCAAATGCACTCGGGAATTGGGCACTCTCCTGGTGCACCGACACATTTCATATTGCAGAGGCTCAGAGTCAATATCTGGCTTCAAAATATAATTCAGACCCACAGAAGTCAATCTCCAAAATCTCTTCATTGCTTTAAAAAACTTTCGCTACCGAATCACTATTTTCTTTCACCAGGAAGCTCAAACACATTGCCTGTTCATCCCCTGGTGAGAGAATGAATGAACAGAAAGTTAATAGTAGCTAGGCTATTTGAGCACCTACAGTAAATGAGTTTTTGCATCCTCTACAACATCACACCAGGCTTAATTCTGCCTCCGTCCGCTCAGAAAGAGTGTGCTTTTCCTTCCTTCTTCAGCATTTTTCTGTCTTTTTGCTTGCTTTCTTTTTTAACAGAGTTTCATTAATGAACATGAGGGTTTTATTAGCTATTAGCGTACTTATGAGTTGTGTATGTGTGTGTGTCTTAAGGCGGGTAAAGGAATGCTTCACTGAAGAGGCGACACACAACACAATGTGTCTCACTAATAGTCCATTCCGAGGCTCTGTGTGCCTGCAAATCTCATTAGGTGAAAACATGTACACACACACAAACAGCAGCAAGAGAGAGCCTGAGGCCATGGAGCCGTTCCATTTTTAGCCACAGTCCTCTACAGATATTAACATGAGGGAGCGAAAGACAAGTAAGAAAACTCAAAAGTCCCATGAAGAAATCATTTGCTGTTGTGGCCTAGTGGCTAGCGCGGAGTTGTGGTGCTCATGTGGATGACAAAAAAGCTTGAGAAAGAGCCAAAAAATATACTATAATAACTCTGTAACCCAGCACAAATATTACCTGGCCAAGAAAATAACAACTTTAGACAAAAAACGAGGTAGAACAGCGGAATCAGACACACCAAACCAAACCACAACAAAACACAAACAAAAATCATGCACTATACATGCAGAGCTGTGGCTGAGTTGCAGGCGATGCTGGTTCGAATGCAGCCAGCAACCTAATCCCCCATCCCTTTTCTTTCTCCCATGTATTTTTCTGTCTTTTCTCTAATGTCTCTGTTAATAAAGAATGGCAAAAAGCCACTGAAAGCTTTTTATGCACTGCGCGACTGCGATTTGATTCATTGTGGCTTTCCCTCTGAAGTGATGAATCAGTCTTCACTGAAAAAATCACATTCCCCTGCTGATCTACATGGAACCAGAAGCCCACAACAAGTCTGAGTCTTGTGTCTCCTTATATTCCATAATCAAATAAAGATTAAAAAATAATAGACAAGCAAATATTAATGCCAACTAAGCTTTAGGCTATCTGAAATTAAACGTACAGTCACTCTGATGACCACAGAGACCAGACAGGCCCTTGTTATTTTTCACAGTCGGTTATCATTAAATGCAAGTGGGTCACTTTATGAAAATAAATTAGTCTCTCTGTTGATATTGTCTGATTCTTAAAAGATGTCTCATTTGCAAGCAACTGCCCTACAGGCATCTTTGACATTCATTATTTTTCTTAACACACATGAACGTCCTTTGTTCCTACTTCAAGAATATGTAGAAGGATCGCACACTATCAAAGTAGCTCACTCGGTTATGATTGTCAGTCCAAAGTGTGACGATGATTTTAAGCTGCAATACTTGTGGTTCTTTACATGTTAAACCCCTTAACTGTCATCCACATTTTTGAAAATTCACAAGAAAGTGCACTATACAAACTTAAATTATTATAATTCATGAACGCTTTTGAATACAGACCTAAGGTTGGTCTCTTTTTAAATAAGACAATTAGCAGAGTATTACAGAAGTGAAATCATTTAATAAATTGAAAGTATTAAAAAATTATAGAAGTTTAAATTTACTGTAAAGAAAATGTATTGTACTATTTTTCTTTTATTTTATATTAAATAAATATTTAAAAAAATAGTTAAAAATACAAAATTGCTATCAAATTAAAGCCACATGTCTACACAAGTTGTGTTCCAAATTTTAAGTTTATATCAAAAAAATTGAGGTTCATATGCAATTTTGTTTAGGCATTATACCAAAAAAAGCCACCTGGCGCCACCCAAACTCCATTGATTTTTTTTAATGCATTTCTGTTACAAATCTATCAATTTCTCTCTCAATATTATGTATATCACAAAATAACCACCACATATGGAATCTTGAGACTCAGACCTTTCCAACGATATGTATTTTGTCAAGATTATAAAATGTTTTCATTCTAAAAGACCGTAATACATTTTGTAATATGACACCCCCGCTAAGGGGCAGGAGACCGTTAAACGATTTTGAAGTACCATTTCTATGGTAACGCAATGTCCGATTTCAAAATGGTTTTCACAGGATGAATTTTGAGATTTTAAGCTTGGTATGGTATATAACTTATGATGATTACTAAAACATGTGATAGGGATAAAGGCAACGAAATAAAGGCTTTTTGTGACAAAGGTCAGAACTCCTGTTATGATGAAGATTTGTCATAGACTCTTGGTGCACTCTTGTCATAAATGAATCTATTACTGTTCCTACATAATTTGTAACAAAAAATAATGGTAAAATATCTATTTAGGAGTCTTAGACCTTTCCAATAATAATATAGTTTGTCATGATTAAATTAGGATTTAATTGTAATATAGTGAAGTAAACTAAGGCGTCCCGTATACGGGACGGTGACAGTTAAGGGTTAAAACTGCAAAAGGGAGTTAAAAAAAAAAAGTAAAAAAAAAAAAAACGTTTTCCG
>NW_015555709.1:677673-715220 GCF_001515605.1 Sinocyclocheilus anshuiensis
AAGATTATTTTGCTTACCCCATTGGCAGATTATTTTGCTTGTTCTAAGCAAAAACTCACTTAATTTTGACTTGTTTTTTCTGAAAACAAGACAATAATTTTTACTTGTATAGAAAATCCTTCTTGATTTAAGAATTTTTTTAGATATTTTGTCTGGAAACAAGACAGAAAATCTAAGTAAGAAAAGCATTTTTTGCAGTGCACGGCCAAATAAAATAGGTTAATAATTAAAAAAAAAAATCTGTGTGAGGTTGGTATCTAGCTAGTTGAAAAGGCTGTATCACATCTAGCTTCAGCAACACCTGTACAGTTTTAATTCTCTTTCTTTAATTTTAATTCTCTTTTATCGAAACACTATCGAAAGTAGAAATTATTTTCGAGTATACACAAAGCCTTAAAAAACACCAAGGACATTGTGGATGAATTTGCCGAGAGAAAGGCCCAGAGAATTAAATTAAATGAAAATTAATTACAACTAAAATGTGAGTAGTTTTGTGTTTTTGTTTTTTCCTCTTTTTGCGTTTTGGGCCGCTGTGCCAAGAGTGTGTTTGCATTAAGTAGCCTAATTTAGTAAATATGGCAGCGTTTAGTGCCATAATATTTTTAGAAAAAAGTAAAAATTATGAGATTAAAGTTATATTGCGTGAATAAAGTTAATTCAAAACCTACTAAAAAAAAGTCTGTGGCAGTTAACTGACTGATTTATGAAAATAATAAAACAATGTTGGCAAAGTTATATTTTGTCGTTTCTGAGGTAAATGTTATGTTACGACTGTAATGACTATTATTGACGATTTTCAAAACACCGTTTGATCGATTACATGAGGCATTCGTTTTTATTAAGTTGTTATGATTTTTTTAAACATGTCTTCTGATATTCATTCATGTTTATTTCTGAAAAGAGGAAAAGATGATTGATTCATGGCATATGAACTGAAGCGAATAATTATCTCACGCCACATTAAAGAGTGGAAAAACACATATATTGTTTGTATTTTGTGATCAGATTGACAGAATTTAAAGGCTACAATTTGTGTTATATTAACCCCTTAACTGTCATCCCCATTTTTGAAAATTCACGAGAAAGTGCACTATCCCAAAAAAATAATTATTATAATTCATGAACGCTTTTGAATACAGAACTAAGGTTGGTCTCTTTTTAAAGACGACAATTAGCAGAGTATTACAGAAGTGAAATCATTTCATAAATTGAAAGTATTAAAAAATTATAGAAGTTTAAATTTACTGTAAAGAAAATGTATTGTACTATTTTTCTTTTATTTTATATTAAATAAATATTTAAAAAAATAGTTAAAAATACAAAATTGCTATCAAATTAAAGCCACATGTCTACACAAGTTGTGTTCCAAATTTTAAGTTTATATCAAAAAAATTGAGGTTCATATGCAATTTTGTTTAGGCATTATACCAAAAAAAGCCACCTGGCGCCACCCAAACTCCATTGATTTTTTTTAATGCATTTCTGTTACAAATCTATCAATTTCTCTCTCAATATTATGTATATCACAAAATAACCACCACATATGGAATCTTGAGACTCAGACCTTTCCAACGATATGTATTTTGTCAAGATTATAAAATGTTTTCATTCTAAAAGACCGTAATACATTTTGTAATATGACACCCCCGCTAAGGGGCAGGAGACCGTTAAACGATTTTGAAGTACCATTTCTATGGTAACGCAATGTCCGATTTCAAAATGGTTTTCACAGGATGAATTTTGAGATTTTAAGCTTGGTATGGTATATAACTTATGATGATTACTAAAACATGTGATAGGGATAAAGGCAACGAAATAAAGGCTTTTTGTGACAAAGGTCAGAACTCCTGTTATGATGAAGATTTGTCATAGACTCTTGGTGCACTCTTGTCATAAATGAATCTATTACTGTTCCTACATAATTTGTAACAAAAAATAATGGTAAAATATCTATTTAGGAGTCTTAGACCTTTCCAATAATAATATAGTTTGTCATGATTAAATTAGGATTTAATTGTAATATAGTGAAGTAAACTAAGGCGTCCCGTATACGGGACGGTGACAGTTAAGGGTTAAAACTGCAAAAGGGAGTTAAAAAAAAAAAGTAAAAAAAAAAAAAAAGTTTTACGCTCTGCATGAATTATTAAATCATAAAGAAAAAAAACCCCTAAATGCTGCTCTTTACTTCAGAACAAGAATATATTCATTTACAATCTTAAAAATTATGATGTACATAATGTTAAACGTTTGTCCATTGCAACAGAAGATACTGGTAACTATTTCAGAGACGTTTTTGTCAGCCATGTTAAATTAATGCTGTCATCAATACAAAAAACCCACAATGACACATTAAGAGGACAGTGGAATTATGGGTAAGGGTCAAAGGTAACCAGTCATGGTGTTTTGGACGTAACATCTCACCCTGAATGCCTAAATATGTCTTTTAAAGATCAATTTGTGCCATAATTCTTCACTTAATTCATCTGTACAACAGGAAATAAGACCGGATTGATCCAGAAACACCAATGAATGCATCGCTCACTGATGTGGGACAAGCTCCAGATGTATTACATTTATCCGAGAAATGTTAAGATGAGGAGCAGATACAGAAAGAGGTCACAAGAAGGGCAGGGTTTGTTCACACGGATCAATTGAAATCAAACTGCTTGAGACAGAGAGAAAATGAGAGCGAGAGAGACAGAGTAATGCCTTTTATTAAAGGAACAGAGAAGAAAATTAGTGAGATGGAACCCAATCTATGTGGAGGGAGTGGAGGCCAGCAGTAGTTGCAGAAACGACCGTATTCGTTTAACCGTAACACCAACAGGAAACCATGTGGCGGAATGCGATAGTAAAAAAGGAAGGAAAAGATGAATGAAAACACAACAGATTTGTTGGGTTTCTAATACAGCTGCCTTGTTCTCCAGATGCTTCCTGGAAAAGTAAAGACACGGATCTGCGAACAAGACCAAAAGGAGCATGTCGAATCGATAATCTCCTAAATTCCCATAGAAAAAAAAAAAAAAGGAAAAAGTGTCATCTAAAACCACGGGCCCCTGATCCCCACGGCCCAGCCTGCCAGCGCGGGGGGATTAGTGTTTTGTGTTCCTAATGACAGCAGATAATGAGAGAGACGCAGCATCTGTCACGTTAAATAACGGCGTAATCCACATTTCCCCTGCATCTATTTACTGTGACTACTAATGAGCTGAGTCACGTAACGAAACACCAAAAATCATTCAATAAGATCGAGAGAAAGCAAACGAGGAACGGCTGTGGTGTTTGTTTGGCCTGTCTGCTTTGAATATTCAAAGTGTGATGTATAGCTGATATAGCGCCGTGGTCGGCAGGAACAAATCACCTCCAGCTAAAGCTAAATACACTCGGCCTCCATCATGTGGGGCTGTAATGAAAGTGGCCCAGGACATCATTATTAGTCTAAATCTTCTGAAAGACTCATCCCATCCAGCAGATCATCTGTTTGAACTGTTACCCTCAGGTCGGCGGTACAGGACAATAAAAGCCAAAACTGAAAAACAGCACATATCCCAGGGCTGTTGAAATACTAAATGAACACTAAATGTAATGTCTCTTTTGTGCAATATTCCATCAAACTCTGCAATTCTTCACAGTGGTGTATTCAAAAACTGCTGCAACTGTGATGGATATGTAAATATTGCTGCTTAAAGTATATTTTTTTATTCTTTTACATACATATATATATATATTTTTACATATATACACATATTGGTATTTGTTTTAACTCAACCTTATTTTTGCACTGAAATAGGATTGCACATAATTCTGTTGTACTTTTTGTATAATGACAATAAATATTCTGATTCTAGTTGACTGACTCTAGTAAGACTTTGAAAAACCTATACAAATTTGGAGGGAAAGCATAAAGGACAGCCGAGAGCGAGAGAGAGGAAAAAACAAGTGGATTTGAGCTGCTCATGAATGTTTTATGAGTAGCGCACAAATGATAAGTGACACTGACAATGGGGCCGTACTGAGAGACTGCAGAGTTATGGATCATGAATCAATATAGCTATTATGCCCGGCTAAGATAACACAACAAAACTTTGAGTTCAGTTAGTGACGTATTCATTCAAAGTAAATGGAAAAACTAAACAAAAGCAGAAACATGAAGTGAATAGCAAACCTCCTGAGCAGTAGTTTGGGATGGTTCTTGCTCTCCAGATTCTTGTCGATGAGGTCGGACAACAGGTGTTTGAGCACATCCGTGGCGTATTCCAGTCGACCCTGGAGAGCCGTCATTATTAGCGACGCCACATTGCCACGGTCACGCATGGAGAAGGAGCGCTGCATTTCCAGCGTACGGATGAACGTCAACAAAAACACCTTGTTGTTTATCAGCTGGGCAAACAGCTTCAGAGCTTTTTCAACGCACAGCTGCCCATTACCAGAGACCTGGAACACACAACAACATCTTTGCTGTTAAATACAAACATTTTTTATAAGCCAACAGCGACTGTCAATGAACTAAATCAATAATGCATAATTTAAATACAAAACAAGAGCACATGCAACATGAAAAGCTGTAAATTACACTATGTCCTAACCAGGTTAAATATTGTTATGGTCATTTGCTTTATTTGGCATTGTGCTGGGTAGGCTCATTGGTCTAAAATCTTGTTCCATATAATTGTATATTAAATATCCAGTATGATTGCATATGAAATTTGTTGTTAGGACAACTTGTTAGAGACAAGTGTTCATGAAATAAATCCTCTCAACATAGACCGCAGCCCACCTCCAGCTCTCTGAGCACAGGATGGTCCTCAATGCCGGGGAATAACACTCTCATGGCATATGTGCGGTAATCCAGATAAGGAATTCCGGCCCGGTCCAGATCACTCGTCAACTCATTAATGTCTGTCTGCAGTTCTGCAAAAGCTGAAAACAAAATGGGGAGGAGAAAAAAAAGAGAAACAATTTCAATACACTGAAAAAATCACAGTTCAATGTCCAGGTCACGTTTTGCCACAAAATCAAGAAAAAATTATTTAAATAATAATTTTATTTGGTATAGAAAAAAAATAAAGCACATTCTTATCAAATTCGAAATCTGTAAATGGAAAGTGCATCATGGTAGTATTTATTGTTATACTAATACATGCTTTAATTTACGATGATATATTTTCATGAAATATAGTATAAGCACATTAAAATATATGTAACAGTTTTATTTTTGTATTCATTTGTTTTTGTTTTGTTAGAAAAGGTTTTTAGCTGTCATCAAAATTATATTATTTCTTATTTTAAATGACTTCAAATATATAATACTATGAACTGGAACAGAAACTTTTACTTGAAATATATGATATACTGTATATGTGGGTTTTTTAAGTTGTAGTCACATTAAAGGTCCAAACACAACAAAACCTGAACCGCTGAACTGCTAATCAGCATCTCTGAAGACTTAGTTTTGTCCAGTTTGAGGTTTTTATGAAGTTCCTGAAGGGTGTTGGAGGCAGACGAAGAGAGCAAACCAAAATAACCTCTCAGCTTCTCTCTATTTATGGTTTTCTCACTCACACAAACACACATAAAGAGTAAATTGCAGGCTGCTGAAGTGCTTGTCCCCTGCTGCTGGAGACTGGAGGTGGGATGTCTTTAATTGGGTCCATTCTGACAGAGCCTGGGGCAGCACTCTTCCCTGAGGGAGTTATTTATCTCTCTTTCTCTCTCTCCTCACGTTTCCTTATTTCTCTTTTCTGGACGTTCCTTCTGCCTTCCCTCTATCGTCTCCTCTCACCTGTCCTCCTCTTCATCTCGGCCTGGCGTCTCTCTCTGTGCCTTTTCTCTCATCTTAAACTCACTCTCTCGCAGGCGTTCATGGAGTGCAGGACCCCCCTTTAATACTTCTGCATCTTAAATTCCTTGCAGCTCCAGAATCAGTCAACACAAAGCTCATCCTCTCAGACCCACTAACCGTAGGTCAGGGACGCTCTCTCTTCTGCATTGCGTGTAAGAAACAGTTTGATCTGTCAGCCACCTGAAACCCTCAAATGCTGATGTGTGTCGCATTGCTCTATGACTAAAGATTGAATTGGTGCAATCTAATAAATAAGAATATGACATCAAAACTGTTGAGTTTTTGGCGAGTAAGGGAATAATGGATAACAGAACAAACACAACTAACAGTATATGTTCTAATATTTAAAACATTTGACACTTCAAATCCATCCTGTGATGTTTTGCAATCCCAATTCTCTAACTAAAAGAGTATGTATATGTTGAATGCACTGTAAATTGGACTCAGTTCGGCTCACACAGTCATGTTGTGTGGTTCTACGGAAACATGAGATTATTTTCTCTCAGATGAACACAAATAATCAATAACGCAACATAGTGAAAGGGTGATGTCCGTGTCTTTCTCACCTTCTTTGCACTCCAGCGCGACCCTGGACTCCAGGTTGTCCATTTGCATCTGGAGTCGTTTGAGTGTGAGGTCGTTCTCGCGGGATTTACGCTTATAGGCAATAAGCACAAGGATGACGATGATGAGAAGGAGGCCGCCGCCGGCAGCGATGCTGACAATGGCAGGAAGAGTCAGGAGGCTGTCAGAGAGAATGTTTACTGAGCCAGGGGACACATGCAGACCACCGACCTGCACCTGAGAGAACAAACCCACATATATATACACATGAGAATCAATCAAGAATAAATGCACACACAGATACAGAGTGTAAAAATATACCTTACTCTCCAAACCAACAAAAATCTAGAAAAACACATACACATACACATTGTGTTAAGTTTTGGGCAGCACTAACGGTAACTGGTTTTCTGTTTCTAGGGAACCTGGTGACAGCAACAAGACTGTGGCATTGCTGAAGGTCTGGTCTGCGTCTCAACAAGCGGTACAACAATAGTAAATAATGAGTGTTTAAACAGAACATTTAACGCCCTCCTCAACCGCACAGGTCTCAAATCTAGTAAACAAGCACTAAAGGGCTTTTCAAGCATGTAAAAACATAACACATGAGGTATTGTTCTCAGAAATCAGACTCATTTTTTCATCAGATTATTAGACTGTTTTGTTTTACAAAAACAGAAGAAAGGAAAAAAAGCTATTAACTACATTCAAATGTTTAGGGATGGTGTTCTTTTTTACTATTTTAAAATATAATTTATTCCTGTGATGGCAAAGCTGAATTTTCAGACTTCAGTGTCACAGGATCATAAGGGTCAATTGTTTTAAAATTGAGATTTATACATCATCTGAAAGCTTATGTATAAATAAGCTTTCCATTGATGTATGGTTTGTTAGGATAGGGCAAGATTTGGCCGAGATACAACTATTTGAAAATCTGGAATCTGAGGGTGCAAAAAAATCAAAATACTGAGCAAATCGCCTTTAAAGTCGTCCAAATAAAGTTCTTAGCAATGCATATTACTAATCAAAAATTAAGTTTTGATATATTTACAGTAGGAAATTTACAAAATATCTTCAGGAAGCATGATCTTTACTTAATATCCTAATGATTTTTGGCATAAAAGAAAAATCGATAATTTTGACCCATACAATGTTTTTTTGGCTATTGCTACAAATATACCCCAGCGACTTAAGACTGGTTTTGTGGTCCAGGGTCACATATGATTTGCTGCTCAAGTACTATTTCTTCTTATGATCAGTGTTAAAAACAGTTGTGCTTAATATTTTTTGTGAAAACGGATGCATTTTGGGATTCTTTGATGAATGTTTAAAAGAACAGCATTTATTTGAAATAGCAATCTTCTGTAACGTTCTAAATGTCTTTACTGTCTCTTTTGATCAATTGAATGAGTCCTTGCTGAATAAAGGTTGTGCTCGTTTATACAGTAGCGGTGAGATGTTTGATTACAGTTAACAAAAGCTATACGTTGTTGTACACAAAATGACTTAACTAGGAGTTGTCTGTTTACTAAACTAATTATGCCAACTGATATGATTCCTATGTTTGGTATCTCTCACCCAATATATTTTTATGCTTTAAAATAATTGAAGAAAGTGGTAATCAAGTATTTTAATTTTAAAATACTATGGTGATCAGTAGCATCCTGTATTTGATATAATCACTAGTGGAATTAAAGGTTTATTAAATACCTCCCTCAAATTATAGTCTCATTGAAAAATTAGAGCATTACTAAATTAGAGCATTACTAAAAATACAAGTATCGGTATCAGTGAGAACCAAAACCAAGTGTCAATATTTGCACTCAGTCTCTAAAAAATTACCTGTGCATCCCTATTTTATACAACCCTATAAATAATTAAACTTACATGCACAATAATTTGCAGATCAAAAAATCAGCCCATTCTGAAAACCTGATGATGCAAGAAAACCTTGTTCACACAGAAATTCTTTTGTTTTGACATCAACAGTCATTCACATGAGACATGCGCATACTGCCTGATAGTTCACATGCAGTTCATACTGAGACGTGTTTCCGAAATCAGATTTCAAACCACTTATGAAGATGGTTTAGATCTGGGTTGAAAAATATTTCACAGAAAAACTAGACAGTTTTGATGTGGATGCATTCAAAAACATTTGAAATATACATATTTTTGCATACGTCCTACCATGATTTTGTACTGGCCGGTGAGATTTGGTGGTTCGCACAGCAGTTGAGACTCAGATACGGTGACTGAACAGGGAGTCTCTCCTATCAGAACAGTGTAATTAAGCTTCACTCCTCCAGAGGCCGAAGGAACCAGATTTTTACCCTAATACACACACAGCAAACGTGAATGATGGTTAGATACGTTTGAGAAGCTTACACTACTAAATATTTCTGTATACATATTTATGGATATCAGATCTTTCAGGATACATTGCATATGCTTATATATTAACAGCTCTCAGGTCAAAGGGTCAAGCGTGACGATAAACATACCTTTAAAATGATAGGTGAGCCAGGTTTCTGTTCCAGTATGCCATTGGTGCTGAGAGGCTCAAAGTAAGGGTTGGGGTAGTACATTAAGTTAGTGTTGTTGTACACTAGAAGGGCTTGTACATTATTGAAGATGAAGCCAAACTCGTCTGCGTGCTTGACTGAATCCAAACCCGGCCTGTACTCGGCTGTCAGCGAGGGAGCCAAACAGCTCATAGTCGTGATGTTCAGAACCTTACACACCTGGAAATGAGAAAGAGACAGAGAGAAATATGCTTCATTTTCATCAGCATTTTTCGAGAGTAATTGTTATTCATTGTTTCATCTCACTTCAGTTCTTTCCCATTAAGATCCCTTTGATACCATCTGTTTTCAAGTGTTTTACTGAACTGAAAAGACTGCAGATGCATTTCCTTTTGTTAGACAACAACGGAGCTGGAGAACAAAGGAAAGAGTACCTTTTAAACTCAAAAATCAGGAATAAACATTAAAAGAGTAAATTACACTCTTCTGATCGACTCGGCATATCACACATTATTATGAGACTTTGTTCTTCAAGATAGAAATGAGCTGCATATCTAGAGCAAAACCTGTCAAGAACATGCCTGAGTCGTCTTATTTTGGCCAAAAAAAAAAAAAAAAAAGTTATCATTTTGCTGAAAGAAAAAAAAGGTAGTAAAATTGCAAAGCAAAGTTATTAATATACACTAAAAATGTTACTTGAAATAAAATAAACATTAAAAACATGATTTTAACATTAAATACATGAAATAAAATATAAAAATCACAAATTCATTTTATTTCCACTAGTTGCCAAGGCATAATTTCTCTTTTTAGTTTAGTTTAACTAAGTGCTAAAATAACTAAAACTGAAATAAAAATGAATGAAAACTATATATAGTTTTAGACATATATAGTTTTATATGAAACAAAAACACATAAAAAAGAGAAAGAACACAACAAAATTACTAAAACTAAAAACATGATTTTAACATTAAATACATTAAATAAAATATAAAAATCACAAATTCATTTTATTTCCACTAGTTGCCAAGGCATCATTTCTCTTTTTAGTTTAGTTTAACTAAGTGCTAAAATAACTAAAACTGAAATAAAAATGAATGAAAACTATATATAGTTTTAGACATATATAGTTTTATATGAAACAAAAACACATAAAAAAGAGAAAGAACACAACAAAATTACTAAAACTTTATTTCAACAATTTAAAACAAAAACAAAATATAAAAATGAAAACAAATTCTAAATAGTAACAAAAATATAACAGTATATCAATGATACTAAAATAACACTATTGCAAATACATCATGGTGGTATTTGTTTTCAGTTAACATTATTTTATGAAATTAAAAAAGAAATACTGTACTACCATTATGAGAATCTAATGAGAAACTACAAAAAAAAAATCAGTAATAACAAAAAGTAATGGAAAATGTCATTAATTAGCATGAAAATATTTTCACAATGGACAAAAATAGTTCTTAGAGGTTTAATTTTCTGTAATATACATATTACAGAAAGATCAAACATGGTCTAGAGTTTGACTGGAACCTGCAACACAAGCAACAAAGCTCAATGTATCTCTAAGCGCTAGGCCCCGAATCCAATGTGATTACATTGTTAAGCTGAAATGAAGCAAACTGCAGCCCTCTCATGCCTCAAGTGTGCAACAACTGTGATCTGTACCGCATAAACATCAGCAGTCACACTTGACGGATGCACTCAAGTCTACGTGCACGGGCACCGAACCGTTCCCTCGGAGTAGCAGAGAGCAGCGCTGACGCTCGAACAACAAAATTGATTGCTGTGAAACTCTGACTGTGCCGGGAGGTTTTCATCTCATTTCTTTCTTCTCCCCGACGCTCAGGGGAGAAACTTAATTAGAGCTAAATATCTTCAAAGCACGGCAGGACCGGCGAGCACCACACCTCCCACTCGCATCTCGCCTCCTCGCAGCCAGAGCCGCAATCGATACTAACTCATTTTGACCACACAAACTTGATTTACACGAGATTGAGGGTGCATCTCATTCCATAGCTTTTGGTTCCTCATTCCTTCACTCGGCCCTTGAGGAGTGTATAAGAAGTGATATTTGTCAATTCTGAGATTGAGATGGCTTTCTTGTCAGTGATTAACTGGTATTGGCTTATACTTGCTTGCTAGGTCGGTGCTATTACAAGTAAACAATACGGGGTGTATAACGAAGAAAATGTTTTCGTCCTCGAGGCCAGATTCCTGGAACGAACCGAGAGCCTGAAAGAACAATAAGGCACAAACACAAGCAAAACACAGCCTCTGTTTTTTGGATGTAAGGATTTCGGTAACATTTTGTACCTCTGAAAGTTTATTTGACATTAAATATTCTTTAAAAACTCGAACTAGGGATTGAACTTGCAACCTTCTGGTGGTTACCAGGCCTGAACATCCCCAAATAGCACGAAATATCAAGCATCTATAGAAGGACTAACCTACTACATTTTTCTAAGAAAGTCAAACATAAAAAAGAAAACTCTCAGGGAGCTGACTGAACAGCGTGTAGGTTTGAACAACATTTGACGTCGCCTCCATGGCCTCAGATCTCTTCTGTAGGCACTTCACATTACACACAGTGTTTCCGTGATAACAGACGCTCTCTTACAGCTCAGAGGGGCTGAATCTGGTTAAAAATGAATGGGATTCAATAACTCTAAAGTCACACTGTCATCAAAACCTGTAATCCCATTACACACTCCACAGCACCCCACGTGAGGTAACTGAGAGGGCGCAGAGGAAATGCAGATCTAGTCAAATTGTCGAAAAACTGATTCTTAGTGGAGTTTCAATCAGTCACTGAATACAGAAAAATGACAAGATTTTTCTTATATAAACATTATTTAAATGATATTAGGGCCTACATGCTAATCATATTAGAGCATTTATTTTAATGAATTACTTTAATGCATTTTTTATTTATAAAGATTGTAAAAAAAAATCCCTTTTGCAGAGTGTAACAGGTTTTAAAATTAATATTTGGAAGTTTTTGGTCAGTAAGATTTATTTTTCTTTAAAAAAATTAATAATTTTATTCAGTAAGGGTGCTTTAAATTGATCAAAAGGGGCAGGGAAATATTTCTATTTCAAATAAATGCTGCTGAACTCCATTAATCAAAGAATCGCGAAACAAAAAGTATCAAAGTTTCCACAAAAATATTAAGCAGCACAATTGTTTGTAACTTTGATAATTATAAGAAATGTTTCTTGAGCACAAAATCAGCATTTTTGAAGGACCATGTGACTCTAAAGAGTAATGATGCTGAAAATTCAGCTTTGCATCACAGGAATAAATTACATTTTATAATACTGTATATTCGAATAAAAAACAGTTAATTAAAATAGCAATATTATTTCACAATATTTATTGTTTTCACTGTATTTCTGATTAGAAAAATTCAGCATTGATATATAAAATATGTAGGATTAAGTGATTGAAGGTTGCAGGTTTGCCCCACAAGAGCTGATCCATGAACTTGGGCAAGACACTTAAACCAGATTGCTTCAGGGATATTGTTGCTGTAGTAAGTGTACTGGTAGTCACTTAGGATAAAAGTGAGCACTAAAGTATTACTTACTACAGTGATGACAGTGAAGGGCTGTTCCAGCACTTCTTCGGTTCATGGACCACCCCTACCAAACACTGAACCTGCAACCTTTGTGCTATTCAATTAAAAAGCCATTCTAAATGCTGCACAACGCTGCTGGCCAGCTTAGCAGGACAAAATAAGGGTCTAACGCGATTGAACTGTGTGTGTTTCTCTGTCCTTTTGTGGCAGTGCCATGTCAGAGACAGATGCTGTGACCACAACCAGCCTGGCACGGCCTGGAAGAGCTGCCTCTGCATGCCATCTGTTTCAAACTGGCTGGACGCGCACTGGCTGTTGTCACATTTTGTCTTGCTGTACCAGTTTGTTTCTTCACTTCCGCCCACATCAAGCTACCAGTTTTCCAATAGTGGGGGGAAAAAATGTAGCTTTCCACATGGCTGGATTTAATTAGCAGGTTTTAATTGTATTTTAAATTACACCTGCTGTAAGCAGAAGGTAATGCAGATACTGAGTGGGTCAAAACCAAATGTTTTTTTTAGCTGTACTTCAGGTAAGTTGTTCCTCTCCTGTCCTTCCTTGACCAGGCTGCAGTAGCTGCAGGTATTTGGCTGTGGAAATAATTGGGATCCTTTTCTGTCTCTCTGAAATAATTGGATTCAGGTTCTTCCATGGACTGACACATGACTCAAAGCACAGTCTACCCGCCTAAACTAATGAATCCAAGCATCCCTCTTCTGCTCTAGGACAAAGAGTTGCATAGAAATGGTGCTCCCAGGCTGAAATCTGTCTCAAGTTACTCAATGAAAAAGGTACTAATGCCTCAAAGGGATAATTCAGCCAAAAAAGAAAACTCTTGTTATCAGTTACTCATCCTATTTATCCTGTTATCAGTTACAGTCATTTGTTCCAAACCTGCATGACTTTCTTTACCTTCTTTTTGTATTCGCCATCCTAAAATTTGTCACACACAGAAACCTTGCACACGTAGTCTGATGCGTATTAATTAATCAGTTGTGAAAAAATTCGCAAAACAATACAAAATGGAGTCTTCAAGCAGTGAGGATGATTTTGTTGTCCTCTCTCTTCTTAAAAAGAGAAAAAGAAAGGAAATATTGGGTCCATCCAATCCTTTGCTAGTGATACTGGAGCCACATATTAAAAAGAAGACTACCAATTTTTGTGAACTCAGTGTGCAAGGACTTTTACAGTGCATGGTGCTGCGAGACGAAGTGGATCAACTAGTCAGACGCCATTCTGGATTTTGGTGTTTGCTTGTACGGTGGCTCTGAATGGTCAAAACACTTGCTACAGATGTGAAAAACACAGAAAATCGAACCCAATCCGAATTTTTTTATGATGAGCGAAAGTTTCGGTGGAGGTGTGTAAATGTGATTGACATTGTGAGGTCGTATTTATTTTTTAACGTGCGAAAACTACGAACTCCGTGTGCAAGGACCTTTAGACTAAATATAACCCAATATCCTTATATATATATATATATATATATATAACTATTCCTTTAAAACATGAGCCTTCTCAGCTCGATTGAAACTCCGGAGGTGATGTACAGTATGAACAGCATGATATCTCCTTCTAAACCCGTCACAGCAAACTGACACAGGAGAATAAAACGTTTCATGGTAATGACTGAGCAGAGCTGCCCACCAGCTCTGAATTATGCCCTTTGTTTTTCAAGTACATGCGCATGTAACCATACAATGGCAAAAAATGAGACGGATGGAAATAAGGGCGAATGTAGAACAACTATAAGCATCTGCACAACCGTAGAAAAATGCCGGTGGCTCTGTTAAATGCTAAGATGCTTTTATCATCCATAGTTCATGTTCTTCATGTTGTTTTTTTTGCGAGCACGCTCTTATCCGAGGTATCTGGGGAGGTCTTTGACACTGATTGCTGGGAGCGTCTGATCGCTTCGTTTTAGAAGGAAAAAACTGAAGTGCCTTTGTGATCGGCTCAGATAGCGACGCGCAACGCTTTAGAAATCCGTCTCCAGACTTCATTACCGAATCTCTCCGCCGGTGCACGTGTCAAGCAATTTTTTTCTTCTTCTCCTCCTCGAGAGAAGACAAAGGTAGAAAAACTAATCTTTTAGCTATAATCAGGAAAATGATTAATGTCTCAATTGCGGGTTGGTGACAGGTACAGCAGGATGCACAAAGGCAATTGTCTGCCGTTCGTTCGGCTTCTGAGAACCCCGCCAGGTAATGGGAGGGGAGGAGAGGAGGAAGAGAAGCAATTTGGGGAGGAGGCAAATGACAGTTTTGAAGGCTGCCTTGACGGGTGCTCGGCTCTGATTGCCAGACTCTGCGGCTGTTTTGTTCCCCACCTCCCTCCCCAAAAATACAGAGGAATCCAGGGGGATGAAAAAAAAACAATCGTAACCTCAACGGTTAATAAAAATGCAGGGAATCAAAGCCAGTTGAGTCTTTGGTGATCATGCCTAAAAGGCGAAGGCCAACCTTTCTCTGTCTACCTCTGTTTTTTTCACTCGGTTGTAAAAAGTAAGAAAGAGAAAGAAAGAAAGAAAGAGACAGCACTAGCACCTGACACATCAGATAGCGCCCACACAACATATTTCAGGAGTCCCGTTAAGAACTCTAAGAGCTCTGGGCTCTGTGAAGCGTGGAGGAACGCAGGGCTTCTGTCACTCCTCATTGCACAGTCGGTGTCTCTTTTACTAAAAGTGACTTTCAGGAGAACTACCCGCACACGGGTACATCTGTACAGCTGGGAACTGAAGTGCAGTTATGCTACTGAGAACAGAGGAAGGACGACTATAGCAGTTTGCTTTCACCTCGGCGAAGGAAGAGAATGTGTGATTAGTGCTGTTCTGAACACTTCCACACTCGCAAAAAGACTTATTGTACATGGAGTCCAATCAGACTTTTTGGCTCTTAAAGGGGTGCTATTATGCTCTTTTACAATGTCTTGATTTTGTTTTGGGGGTGTACTAGAACATGCTCTCATGCTTGGTGGTTCGAAAAACGCATTATTTTTTACATAATTTACATTATTACAATACCTTTCTCCCCATCCTGGCACAAACGGCTCGAATAGTTCCGGGTTTGATGAACGCCAGCCTTCCGAAAAACTACATGTGATGTGATTGGTTAGCTGTCCCAGTGCGTTGTGATTTGGCGAACAGCTTAGATGGTGTTTCAGTACTGCCCTGCCCCTTGCCAAAGCAGCAAGTCCCGTCTAAAATTAAAAAAGTGAAAAAGCATAATAGGACCCCTTTAATTTAGTTTCATTATGAGCATTTTCCACCCTCTCTCTTGTTGCCTTTGAAGGGATTGTTCACCCAAAAATGAAAATTAATTTTGAAAGTTTGTCCATACAATCAAAAGCTTAAAAAATACTGAACAGTACATATACATGTCAATCTATCTATCTATGTATGTATCTATCTATCTACATACATATATATATATATATATATAGGGGCGCCTTTGATATTATTTTCCTCTCAAGCACTAGATGGCACAAAAACGTGGCATAACACTTTCCAAAATATCCGCTTTTATAAGATGCATGTGTATATTTGTCTGATCCTTGACGCGATCGCGGGCAGCAGCGCAAAGTTGATTCTGTGCTTATACTTGATCTAATATTTGATGTTTTTTTTTTTAATGTTGTAGATTTAAGTAGCAAATGAGAATCGCTAAAATGAATGCATATATTTTGAGACAAAGGTCTTCTTAATGATTTTCAGTTTTGTTTAAGATAATTAAAGCAACAGTTTCTTTTGTCCAAAGCGACTTACAGTGCATTCAGGCGATAAATTTTTTTTTACCAGTATGTGTGTTCCCTGGGAATTGATCCCACGACCTTTGTGCTACTAACGCAATGCTCTACCACTGAGCCACAGGAACATTATATACACACATATACAGAAAGTGTATAAACATACACTTTAAATTTACAAAATAATACAAATAAATCAAAGCAGGATAATATAATAGAAGATACGAGACGCCACTGGCTATTCCATCTTTTGGTCTGACCACACGGACCAATCCTATTCCCTCTATATTAAATTATTATGGGATCTCCTTCAGTGCTTTCAGAATCTTTACTTTTTAAAATGATTTTGTTTCTGTGTTTTAAAATACATGTTATTACCCCGTGTGTGGGGTAAAAGGCCCCCTTTGCCACCTCATAAATTGATAAGATTTGTAAACAAAATAAACAACTTGTATGATTTATTTTCACACAAAATCTGTTGTTTCATAAATGTTCAATACAAACATACATATTTTTCTGCAATCATACACTTTGGGCACAGTGAAAAGCACATTTTTTTCTTAGGGTGTGCCTTTAGCCCCATTAACTTGTACCCTACTTATGGTGTGCGTAAGAACCGTGTGCGTACGTTTGATAAATACAGATTTTTTTTGTACTAACACACATTCTAAGTTTCATTCGTACCTGTAGGACAAAATATAGAATCTTTTCTACGCACTGTTGATTAGGGGTGTGCCGGTACGAGTATCGGTACCGAACGATTCACGGGGCAAATACCAAATGGAAGTGGCCACTGGCTATTCCATCTTTTGGTCTGACCACACGGACCAATCCTATTCCATTAATTAAACTTGGACCCCCTGCAGAGGCAAGCAAATTGAATTTGTACTGACTCCTCAGCCCTTGGGCCTTATTATTTTTGGGATGTCTTTATGCTGACCAAGCCATTCTGTCTGCAGTTCATCTTCCTTTAAAACCATTAACCATTTACATTAACCAATACAATGCTCTTTAACTGGCCACTATCCACCAATACCGCCTCGGAAGAAGCTGGTTTTATGCCGGATTCTGCAAATAATGCCCAAACATTCCAGTTTGACAAAGGTGGTATGAGCAGAGTAAAATGCTCACATTAAATGCTTCATCCGCAACACTTTGCGCAGACTGAATAATTCAGCAGGGTACTTAGTCGAAATTACAGATACACAGCTTGAAAAAGAGGTCACGCAGAGGCTTGTGGGTAGGTTATATATGAGATTTCCGGAGCTGTGGCAGTGAGTCACGACGGATCCCGCCTCCGTGGGTCAACAGAAAAGACAGAAATTAGTCTAATGCATCCCAAAAAAGGCAGCGCACAGATTCTGTGATCCTCTCTCTTCTGAAAGTCACCGATAATTAACTCAAACCTGCAGACAAACTTCCCAAGGTTGTGCATCTCCGACATCTTGCATCTCGAACTGATACGATTTGGTTTCATCATGTCGGCCCCCGAGAGATATCAGCTCACACGAGAGAGCCGTTCTCCCAGAAGCCCCTGAGCTCAGGTACCTAAGGTCATTTCAAAAGTGAGGAACCACCAATAACACAAATGAAGCTACTCACGTTTACGGATTCCCGCCCGCCGTACTTGATTCGAATCCTCGGCTCCTGTATGGCATCCAAGTTAGTCCCGGTCACCACCAGAGGCGTGTGTCCGCTTAAAAAACACACAAGATGACATGAATGGGAATAGGGTGAACGTAAAAACTTTGACACAGAAGTAACTCATCCCCACTTGAATCAAACACTGCCCTTAAAACTTGCTTCTTTGTGATGTGGTGCTTAGAAGATAATACATTTTTGAGAAGGTCCTGATTAAAGATGCTTTTAACTGGCTTCAGTAAATTTTATCAAACATACTAGATGCGTCTTTGAAAATACTAAAGGACCAGAAGCAGCGGTGATCCTGCTTAGCATTCTGGGAATGTCCATGGCTTGATAAAGCACAACAAAAGAACCGAGCGTCTGGGAGTGGAATGGGTGAGGAGCTCTAGCTCTAGGTGTTTCAGTTGTTTACTCTTGAGCACTTCATTAGCCAGGTGCCGTTTGTACGCTGTTCTGTTCAGTGTGGCAACGCTCTGGTACAACAGATATAGCATTGTGACCCATCTACTGATGCCCTGGCATGGGGCACTCGCCCACAAGAATGAAAAATCACATAGGAGATTCATTCAATATCTCAACTGTTGATCCTAGATGATCGAACAAGAGAGATAAAAACATCTTTAATTTTTCTGAAAATATTTTGCTAGAAACACCTGAGACTAAGTCATACATGTTAACATTGTGAGGGTGTTAAAGATGAAAATTTACATTTTTGGTTGAACTATCCCTTTACATCTTTGGAGCTATGAAAGAGCAACCTTTGCGCAATACAATGTATTTTTGATGGGCATGATAATATGTTATGTATCTATGTGTTAGATCGGGTGAAAAGACTTTCTTTCTGCTTTTCTCTAACAGCTTGCAATGAACCTGTAACTCAGCACCACTTATATAATCATTCTCAGCACATTCTATTTCGGTCTCATTTTTACTACTGTATATAATCATGTGCAGCACTTTGATATGAATATGTTGAAGCTCTGTATAATCAGTCCAGTTCTGTTCAGTGAAATTCTCAAAAATCATTCCAAGGGATAGTTCACCCAAATTATGATATCATGATTTATGTCTTTTTTTGTCCATCAAATAGTTATAGTCAGACATGAGACATACTCTACAGACTGTGCAAATGTATTTTACGTCTTCAGCAGCAGGAAATAGTTCTTTTTTTAGATCTCAGAAGTGACTTCTAAAAGTTTTACTTTCATAAAACCATCCACATGATCACCCCGACATGGTGTAACTCCTTTTTTTTCAAAGATGAGAGGATCTAGCTGAATGCAAGTCAGACATTTATTAATTTTCATGAATAACACAACAACATATGGCCTTGAGCAAAGCTGTTGAACTCCATTCAGTGCATCAGATCAATTTCTTGCAGGAATGTGTCTGATATCCATTCAAATAGTGTGAGAATCAACAGCCTCAAAAGTCAAAAGTGTTTGCTAATAGTGATTTAAATGCAAGCTGTATGGCCAAACTAGCTGATTTGCACAATCTAATACTAAAACACTACATCATATATGTACATTTACCTCGCAATGCTCCATTCCGGTTCGATGCGTTGAACAGTGGGGTCGTCTATATACTCAAAAGTCAGGCTCTCTCGGACCTGGGCGCGATCCACGCTCACGCTGATCTGAACCGGCCCCACACTCGTCAGAGAAGGGGCAGAGTAACACACGATCTCCGTCATAGTCCGTCTGAGGACAAAGCAAACAGATACAAACCAATCAGATTCTGAAAAGAGACAAAGCACGACACAAAGTTTTAACTTAATAAGAGATGGCTAGACATATTGTTCAGACACACTATATATGAATGGCGCTAGTGGGCGGCTCTTTGCTCTTTTTCAATTGCAGTCTTTTCTTATAGCTCTCATTGAAAGTGCTACCTGTGCAAAGTGAGCATTAGCCATTCCCTCTGCAGCATATTAGAGAGCATTAAGCTATTACTTATTGCACCCTCACACACACTTGCAACGGCGCCTTCCACAGGAACACAGGGCAAAATAGAAATCTGCAATTAGCTGATATCGCATTAAAGTTGTCACTCCCTTGCACCTTAAAGCACTACAATCAGCCTCATCTTTAAATTGAGATCCTGGAGAGAGAGAGTGAGAGGAATAGGAGGAGATATAGGAAGACACCTGTCGGGAGTATGATGCTTACATACAGAAGTATGCTAGCAAAATTAGAGAGAGAGGAAGAGGAAACAGAGTTAAAAAGGGGGAAATCTAGAGGAAGTGTTTTTTGAAGGAAGTTTAAACAGAAAATAATCAGAAACTATATAAGGCATGTAGAAAGTGAAGAGTACAGTAAATGAAGATATGGAACTTTTAACATTAGCCTCCATATGCACTGTTCACACTAACCGAACAAAAATATTAATAAAGCTATATTATTAATTATTATTATTGCATTATATTATTACTGAAGATTTATTTTTGAGAAGCTACATTTCTTAAAATGGGGATTTCAAACAGTATTCAAAAAGGCTGATTCTTACTCATAAAACTCGCAGGTCTGGTTCCCAAAAAGCACACTGACGGTGCTGCCTGCTCCCAGGTTTTCCCCCATTATGGTCACTTTAGTTCCTCCAGACTCTGGACCCCGACTGGGGGACAATCCTGTGACCGATGGCATCTGCAAAGACAGAAAGAGAAGATGGGTAGGAAACAAGCAAGCGATGGAGACCTCAAATTCAATATGCAGTGTTTTTTTTTTTTTGAATGTCAAATAATCTTCTTCCATCTTCCATTCCAACTTTGCGGCTCAGTATTGAGTATTATATATCACTATTATTTAATTTTTATTTACATATTCTACCAAAAGTTTAGGTTTGGTGAAATGTTTTAATTTTTTTGACAAAAAATTTTATGCTCACCAAATCTGCATTCATTTGATCAAAAATACAGTAACTAATATATACTAATATTCTGAAATATTATAATTTAAAAGTTTTCCAATTCAATATACACTCACCGGCCACTTTATTAGGTACACCTGTTCAATTGCTTGGTAACAAATTGCTAATCAGCCAATCACATGCAGCAACTCAATGCATTTAGGCATCTAGATGTGGTGAAGACGACTTGCTGAAGTTCAAACCGAGCATCAGAAACTCAAATAACCACTCCTCGTTACAACCAAGGGCAGAATACCACCATCTCTGAACGCACAACATGTCGAACCCTGAAACAGATGGGCTACAGCAGCAGAAGGCCACACCGGGTGCCGCTCCAGTCAGCTAAGAACAGGAAACGGAGGCTACAATTCGCACAGGCTCACCAAAATTGGACAATAGAAGATTGGAAAAACGTTGCCTGGTCTGATGAGTCTCGATTTCTGCTGCGACATTCAGATGGTAGGGTCAGAATTTGGCGTAAAGAACATGAAAGCATGGATCCATCCTGCCTTGTCTCAACGGTTTAGGCTGGTGGTGGTGGTGTAATGGTGTGGGGGATATTTTCTTGGCACACTTTGGGCCCCTTAGTACCAATTGAGCATCGTTTAAACGCCACAGCCTACCTGAGTATTGTTGATGACCATGTCCATCCCTTTATGACTACAGTGTACCCATCTTCTGATGGCTACTTCCAGCAGGATAATGCACCATGTCACAAAGCTCAAATCATCTCAGACTGGTTTCTTGAACATGACAATGAGTTCACTTTACTCAAATGGCCTCCACAGTCACCAGATCTCAATCCAATAGAGCACCTTTGGGATGTGGTGGAACGGGAGATTCGCATCATGGATGTGGCAGCCGACAAATCTGCAGCAACCACGTGATGCTATCATGTCAATATGGACCAAAATCTCTGAGGAATGTTTCCAATCATGTCTATGCCACGAAGAATTAAGGCAGTTCTGAAGGCAAAAGGGGGTCCAACCCGGTACTAGCAAGGTGTAAAAGTGGCCAGTGAGTGTTATTTATTTCTGTGATGGCAAAGCTGAACTTTAGCATCATTACTCCAGTCTACAGTGACACAAGAAACATTTCTTATTATTAACAATGTTGAAAACAGTTGTGCTGCATAATCTT
This sequence comes from Sinocyclocheilus anshuiensis, assembly GCF_001515605.1. Lineage (NCBI taxonomy): Eukaryota > Metazoa > Chordata > Actinopteri > Cypriniformes > Cyprinidae > Sinocyclocheilus > Sinocyclocheilus anshuiensis. The sequence continues at coordinate 699,639 of NW_015555709.1, forward strand.
TTAAGTCTTAAAGTGCCCCTATAATGGATTATGAAAGGTGCATATTTTGGTTTTGGGTGTCCCCAACAATAGGTTGACATGCATGCAAGGTCAAAAAACACTTTCATTGTCTTATAATATGCATTTATTTTTACTTTATTTGCTCAACGACTCCCAAACGATTCGCTCAACGATTCATTTTTCCAAACCCCTCCTTTGCGTGACGCTAATCTTCGGTGATTGGTCCCATGACCCAGCGAACATAACACACAAAACTAAATACGTATTTTGCATGCTACAGAGAACATGAGAGCAACCATTTTTAATCATACTTATAGGTTGTGATTCGGAGGAAGAAGCTGGTCCAAATAAACTGGGTTCTGATCCTTCCTTCATTAACAACCGGCCTGCGAATCCCGCGTTGTACGCATTTAGGTTGCTGTAGCAGTCATCAGTAAAATGACGGGGTCACAACACAAGGTTGGGGCTATACTGCTGTAAAAATGAACTTTAACCATTGATTCTTCACAGCCTCGTCCTTTGGCAGTAAAAAAACGGATTTACCCTCACAGTGCAGAGCACAGCGTCAGTGTTTGATGGAGGGGGGGTTCAAGTTTTCAGGTGTGCGGGCAATATGCTAATGTTTCATGTTGACGTCAACATGAAATGGCGTGGGATTCGTTTTAAAAATGACTTGTTTAAATGACTCCGAGTCGACTCTTTCTTTTGAGAGACAATAACTATACACGGTGCACTTTCAAATTTTAAACTTTGCAGGATGTTTTCATTCACTTAGAGCTGTGATACACACTGCATGAAAGGTAATTTTCAAAAATCCATAATAGGGCACTTTAAAATGTATATACTGTCCATTATAATCAATTTAATGCATAATTTCTGAATAAAAGCATTAATTTCTTTTAGAAAAAAAACAAGCACATACTGTAATATAAATATAATAAAATATTTAATTATTTAATTAATTCCGTAAAGTGTCACTAGAAGCACAGACATGACAGCGCAGCATTCTGAATCAGCTGAAGACATGCATGTTTTGAATCTGAAGCTGCCTAGATGTGGGTGGCTGTTCCACAAAAGACAGTGTAAGAATCTATAGTCTGCCCCGACCCAAATTCCACTCCATAATATGTTTGATCATACTCATTTCCCAAAATGGCTTAATTATTATAGAGAAGAAGAACTTTGTCACTGCTATGCTGCAATAAACATCTTCATCGAGATCTTCATTGTCCTCATCATTTTTCTTACAACAGCTACGTTTGTAAATAACAACTGTCCTTTATAAACCTCATACGCCTTCTGCTCAGCTCACAAATAAAGAGCGAACGCTACAAAAGAAATGCCATTTCCAGTCTTGTCTAAGTGATGCGAGCTCATGAAAAACACGTCTGAGGATAAATAAAAGGCTTTTAAAATGTTGTACATAAACTCTCTAGTTCCCAATTCTCTTCCTTTATTGTACGCAGGGACTGAAAATAGCAGATGGAGAAACACAGAAACAGACAGCTCTGTGTCTTAAGAAAGCTTGTGACCGACTTCACACGTGCATTGACTAAAAATGAATGAACACCAATTTTGGTCTCGCCTCGTATTGTTCTACAACTGGTGGGCCGCTCGGGGACCCCGTGTTGTCCGACAACATTTGGCAGAGCTTTTCAGATAACATGCTGCTTTTATATTTGACTGCGATATGAAAGGCGTGCAGGAAAATCACACGCACGCTCACACAAACATGCATAAACGCATACAGGAAAGGGCTGAAGCGCATATTGTAAATAAACAGCTCCCCTAATTAGCAGAGGCTGTTAATTGTGGTGGTATGGATAATTGTTGGCCTTAGTGTGCGTGTGAATGCTGCTGTTGATTATCTATTAACCCCAGGCCGGCGGATGGGTGTTTCAGACAGGTGCGCAAGAGTTCCCACAGGTGCTCCTCTGCGACGAGACAACATGCCAACCATCCTTCCTTTGATTCGCTTAATGGCTTTTATTGTCTCCATGTTCAATGTGCGCTCCCGGTGGTGCTTCGTGTTCATAATCACTCAATTTTTTAATAACCGAGAACAAGTTCTATTATGCTGACGAGAGCTTCGCTTCTTAACGGAGGAAGCAGGGCTGCTGTTTTACCAATAATAATGACAAACGCAGCGGCAATCTGTAAATTAGCAAGTTTTTATGGCATATCTCGAGTCTTTTGTGCTTGATGAGTGCATTAGTTCAATAAACACGCTTTTCTTTTAATGCCTTGGCAAATACACGTGCAAATAATGCTATTAACCACTAATCCTCAACATCATTTAAGAATCTACTGAAAGTGCACAAAAATACTACTTTAAAAAGGGCTAAATAGAACAATTAGCTGATAATAATGCCATGCGAGCCATAAAAAGGTTAATTTATCGACCTTATGGCTTTTAATGAGTCTAAATTTGCATGGAGAGACTGTCCCAACACATTAATGGAGTGATTTCTACATAGCTGTCTGGACAGATACAAACAATCCTGCTACTAAAATGTAAATATATTATAAATATAGTACTGGTTTGCGTCAAATTTGCTTACACAAACAAAAAAAGTATGAAGAGTATGAGGTTGTATATACTGTAGTCTAGGACATGTTCTATTACAGTACAATGTTATCAAGTCAAGTCAAGTCAAGTCTGCTTTATTGTCAATTCTTCCACATGTACAGCACATACACACAGAGAATTGAAATTGCGTTACTCTCAGACCCTTGGTGCATACAGATAACACTAACAGTAGAACATAAATACAGATAGATACAGATTAAATATAAAATACAACTATACAAATATACAAATAAGGTAAAATGTAAAAAAATATATAAAGCAGCAAAATATATAAAGCAGCATTTTATATATAAAGCAGTTATTATTTGAGAAAAGGAGGAGTTTTCAAACTCGAAAAGGGAGAAAAAAATACAATGTATTTTTAGTGCTGTCAAACTCAAATTCAATAAAGTATGTGTAGTGCAATCAATTTCTTAATGCATTTACTGAGTATTTGACAATATTACCATATGATTTTTTATTCTGCTCTTAAAAACTGAGAATTGAGATTAATTGCAAATCTGTATTTCGTTTTGTGAGGAAAAATATTAAGCATGATATTATAGTGTCAGAACACACAGACACACAGTGTACATTCATATATGTAATATATACAGGTACTAATTTAATTGATATACAGTGTGTGTGTGTGTGTGTGTATATATATATACAGTGGGTACGGAATATATATATATATATATATATTTAAAATGGATGACTGATGAAGATATGGACTTCATGCCATATGAATCGGTGCAGAAGGAAGTCTTTGTTCCTAAAGAGTAGCTATTTGAACAGTTGGAAGTACAGTATGTTGAGCTCTGAGTCACTTCCTGTGATTTGACATTTTCACTGTTAAAGCGCTTCTGAGAACAAAGCAACCTCAGCAAGGTTCACCTGTCCAAAGGCATAACGTCACAGTGACCCGTAAGTTCTCTTCAATGGACCAAGTAAAGCTCAGTTTAATAAAACCAAAACAAGGGCCAGGTTCACCACTACCTCACTGCATTATTCAGATGTAGCAGAGCTCAAGGTCTTACCACAAAGGAATAGAGTTGAGAAGAGCGCGTCTGGAGCTCCGGCTTACACTCCCCTACACACAAATGAACCGGGCCGGGTTTACTGTCAGTGGGAGCTGCATCCATCTCACACACAATCCTGAAAAAGAAGAAAAACACAATAAGTAAAATTTTTAACCTTGGTTTAAATGAAAGTCATAACTTCTGTACAAGGAGATCCAGGTTCACTGGATTACAAAGCACAATGTTTCTGGACTGACTCCAGAGTGAGGAACCAAAGCACTGGAAGTCATCTCCAGTCCCGCTGAGTGATCAGTATGCGACTCTTCCTCTCTCTCTAAATTGATTTCCTCTTGATCTCAGTGTAGGTTTTGCTTTGGTTCCTTGATTGCTTTAGCGCACACATTCCATTAGCTGAATTGACAAGATCACCCTACGGGAATGCCGATGCATAGACATGCCATGCTTTTGAAGCAACAAAACCATATGTTCCAGCAGGTTCTACACTGCATATGAGTGTTCTTTTGGGGAAATAACTTCTTTTAAAACACATTTTCCATACTGGTTTATTTACGCTAACCTAGTAGTCCAATAGTGGACATATACATCTCAAGAGAAATCTGTCATCTTTATAATTTTCCTTTTCTTAAATTGTAATTTCCACCATTGAATAACGACAGGCTCGGCAGACAGCGTTCACAGCTGTTCACAGCGCACATTATGCCCTCTCAATCACACTGACTGGAGGACTTTTACTTCTAAGGCAATTAAAGTTGGGAAGCAAGTTTGGATGCTCAATCACTGCTGCTGCGTGGTGCAAGTTTGGCTGGTGGGCTTCGGAAATTAGCAGGCAGATGCTGTTATTACACCATTTTGCGGACGAAAAAGCACCTTTCTCCACTGACAGCCATTCAAAAGTAGCCATGTAAAGGTGCAGTCACATTTACCTTGAAAATCCAGTCATTAATATAGGAATCCATGTAATTGGAAATTTTGTGAAGGCGCAAGATTCCTACATTTCGTAAAAGGTTTAATTTGGTCACGTGAATTTGCTGAGCAACAAAGTTGATTTGAAAGTGACTTCTGTGTGAGCTGTGCTTCATCCATTGCTACACCATTGACAATAAACAATGGACCTTTTTGCTTGCGAAATTTCGCTAATGTGACCTCAAACCTAGTACAAGTTTGTGCACATACTTTGAAATAAGCCATGATACATAAAAACTCACATAAAAAATGGATAAGATAATCTTCAGCAAGCTTGGGTGTCTTAATGTGTACAATTTTTGTACAAAACGACCAGACAGAACTGTTAAAACACAGATACGTGGCCTCCCGTTTCCATTTGTGGGTTTGATTGGGTCCAATGGCGCATTCTCCATTTCCTCGTGACACCCCTTCGCCACGCCATACAAATAAATCCACTCCCACTCGGCTCGGCTTCGTCCCGCTCGGATTAAACTGCTGTCAGAAGAGAGAAGGGCTGACAAATCTCCCTCCTACAGCAGGCAGCACGCTGCGCATTTCAATTACCACACGTTTCTCCCTCGCACCGTCTGTCCCCACCTCAGCAGCAAAGAGAGGTGCTGTGGAGACATACTCCACCTGAACGCAGACACTACACGCTATTTATACACCCTTACAACACGATGGCATAAATGCTTGAAAGCCAAACGTTCAGAATGCCTGTGTACAATAAGGTCAGGGTGAGTTATAATGCAACGTAGAATTGCATATCACATTCTGTTGAACTGGACATGGTGATGTCTGTTTCTCTCAAGAATAAAGATAGCTGGATACAGTGATACAGTGCTCACAGCAGGGTTATTATAGTCAACTAAAATTAAAACCATTAAAAAACATTTTTGTTACTTAAACTTTGACTGAAATAAAATAAAATGAATTATATTAATTAAAAAAAAAACGTACATTTGTTTTATTTATTCTAGTTCTCAATTTTATAGTTTCAATTAATTTTATTTAGGCATTTTTAAAAAACAAAAACTAATAAAAACAACAAATTACTAAAACTTTAACTAAAATTAAAATAAAAATAAAAACAGGAAACAGAAACCAATTCAAAATATTAATAAAAACTATAATAGTATCTCAATAATATGCAGCTAGCTGTCAGTTCTGAGATGTACCATACATTTTTATTGAGCAAAAGACAGTAAGGTGAGGACAAAGAGCGATAAATCATGAGGAGTGTAGGTTTAATATTGCGTGAAGAATAAAGAGCACTAAATACATGCTGGGTAATTTAAAGATGAAATTATTTTCATGTTAATATACTTTCTTCTATTACAGTTTAATATGCAGAGACAACTATAACTAAACCTGTAGGTTGAGTTCTTCAAAGCCTAAACACTGTGGAGATTTCAAAACATCTTTGTTTAAGAATTCTGACAAGCTTGACACAGCAACAGCTCAACCAATGACGTAAGTTTGGGGCTGTTTGTCTGGCCAATCAAAGATGAGGGGAGTGTTTAAAGGAAACCTGCTTGAAAACAAACATTATTTTTGCAATTCTGTAATGCTAGCGAGCAGAAATTACCAGTGTTGGGGGTAACGCATTACAAGTAACGCGAGTTACATAATCAGATTACTTTTTTGAAGTAACTAGTAAAGTAACGCATTACTTTTTAATTTAGAAGGAAATATCTGAGTTACTTTTTCAAATAAGTAACGCCAGTTACTTTGTTTCCCATGTCTTGACTGACAGCTCTCGTGTTACCATGTTGAGAGAAAATGGGAGTAAGTGCAGAGGCGTTGTGTGCTGTGTGAACATGATGCTTATTGTAGTTCTAGACTAAATATGAACATGTATTTACTCATCTCACCTGCACAAAAACAGATTCAGTATTACTCAAAATGAATAAAAACAGTCAAAGGAAAACTCAGAATATTATACAAACCTGCAATAATGTTATGTTTAATAAGACAAATATCATTTATGTATTTAATCCCATTTTATTAACCAACGTCTTTGCTACTGATCCTCAATGATCCAATTCAACCATACTAAGCAAAAATGACACATTTGTGTTTCATTTTTGTTATTGCTGAAGAGTGTTGAACTTTCTTCTCCTGTGTCATATTCTTCATGCAATTTGTTTGAGATGCGCCCTCTACTGTACAGACATGAATTTACATTTCCTTCAGCCTGAGGTGTATTCATTTAACTTTTGTTGTGAAAAGGGCTTTTACATTTATAAAAGAAGAACTTTTTTATATTAAAAACAAACAAGCAAGCCCTGCCCAAATTTAAAAAGTAACTCAAAAGTAACGTAACACATTACTTTCCATAAAAAGTAACTAAGTAACGTAATTAGTTACTTTTTAGGGGGTAACGCAATATTGTAATGCATTACTTTTAAAAGTAACTTTCCCCAGCACTGGACATTACACATTTCACCTTTTAACCCAATTTCTTTTTTTAATGGCTGGTCAAAAAAATGTAGACAAAAAAAGCTGAGTGCAGCCATTTTTCTGCATGTCCTAGCAAAAACTAATACTACAAATCATCAAGTTTTAGCTCCTCTAGCTGAAATTTTCCCTCAGGAGGTTTAATATTAATGATGAAATCCTGGCTTAAGGATATTTACAGACAGGGTTAATGACACAATCGCAGGGATAAACACAAACATATGCTGAAAAATGGGACCTACTGCAGACAGAGACCAACCCAGGTCTGTCTGGACTCTAATTTGGGCTTGTTTCTGCTTCACAAGAGCCCTGGTCACTGCTGACAACCAGCCCTTCAGATAGAAATGTTTCCCTGCCATTGTTAAGATGTTTCTGTCAGATAAGACGGACTCAATAGAGCATAAAGGAGAAGGCCATGACCAACCCTGCCTTTCATACTTAGCCCTGATTGGTCGCTTTACGCTTGTGACATCAAAGTCGTGTTCATTGGATACTGTGTGTGTTTAATGGACTCAATCCTGCTGTGCTTTAAAGTGAACTGGATGAAAACCTGAGGTGTTTTTTTCCCCTTGAAACAGCTTCTCAGTATGTGTAATGTAGGACATTATCTTTCAAGCTCTTGCTATTTCGAGAAAGATTAAATATAAACTAAACCATTTTTTTCCATTCTAATCTCAGACACACTTGCACAGCATTAATTCATCTGAGTTTTACAGCTCTACAGTCACTCACTGTTCAGCAATAATGTAGCCGTTCTCCTGTGGGGTGCACTGGACTCCTGCTACCTGCACATTGCTGACCATGTCTGAGAAGGACAAGCCCAGGTTTACACCACGGATGGTCACTCTGGTGCCCCCTTCTGGTGGTCCGGCCACTGGGGTCACCTGAAACAAGAGAGGAAAAGACATTCAGTAATTGATTCATTTAGTGAATCATTCAATCAGTCATTGTTTTGGAAAAACTTGAATATTTTGCAATAAAGTAAAGATATATTACCACCATTCGCAAGTTTGGGGTTGATAATTTTTTTTTTCAAATATGTTTCTTATGCTCACCAAGGCTGTATTTATTTGATAAGAAAATATAGCAAAACAGCAATACTGTGAAATATTATTCTACTTTAAAATAACGGTATCACTTTATTTTAAGGTGTCCTTATTACACATTTTAGATGTACTTACTATTATAATAACAATTAATTATGCATAATTACATGCAAGTAACCCTAAACCAAACCCTAATCCTAAACCTACCCATATAGTATGTACATGTAGTTAATTAATATTACTCAGTACTTAAATGTATAAGTACACTTTAACAAGGACACCTTGAAATAAAGTGTAACCAAAATAACTTTTCTATCTTAATATATTTTAAAATGTATTTTTTTTCCCAGTAATAGCAAAGCTGAATGTGCAGTAGCCATTATGCTAGTTTTCAGTGTCACATGCTACTTCAGAAATCTTTTGAATTGGTATTAAAAAAAACTTTTTAGTATAAATGTTGAAAATAGTTGTGCAGCTTCATATTTTTTTTGTAGGTAGTGTGATACTTTTTTCAGTATCCTGAATAGAAAGTTCAAAGTAACAGCATTTATTTAAAATAAAAATATTTTGCTATATTATAAATGTATGTACTGTCACTTTTAATCAATTTAATGCATCTGTGGTAAACAAAAGTATTAATTTGAACACTTTCTTACTTTTTTGAATGCTAGTGTAAATATAACTCATACAAGTTTGGAATGACATGAGGGTGAGTAAATGATGGCAGAAGTTTCATTTTTGTGTGAACTAACACTTTAAAAATTGAACACTTGAAATGTTTTAACACAAAAACATCAGGAAAGACACAAATATATATCTGCATAACAGAAGCAGATCTGCATGCTGTTGCCACAGGCAATAAATCTAACATGAGGCCATTTTAGCCCTCGGAGCAGCCCACCCTCTCATAAAATACAATATGGCCACTCAGCGTGACCTTGGCTCTGGGTGCCAAAAAGCCTTCTGTGCTGTTAAAGCCCAAGAGAAGGTCAGCCCTGGACCCTCTCCAGATCCAAATATCACTGAGAGAGAGGCAGAGATGCACAGTTCAGCTACTACATACACAATCAATAAACCATTTGTGTGCAGTCATGTGGAAGTAAAACCAACATGATTAAAGTAAGAGCATCTTCTAAATGTGCCTGTATACTGATCTAGAGCAGTGTGATGTGGGAAGTGCAGTCGCTCAACGGGAGGAGCGTATCGGTGAGAGTTTAGTGGACATTAATCAGTTAGGATGTAAAGTGTGTCACTAGTGAACCTTACGGTGGAAGTATATGAATCTTTTATTGCTTTTTGGGAACAGGACTGGAACAATAAGAGGAAGAATGGAATGCTAAATATATCCATATCGGTACGAGTCAGCATCAGTCTGACTATAACTAAAACAAACTAACTACAGAAAACGAAATAAACTGCTGAAATAATACAGACTTGATGCCAGAACACAATGTGGGTATGATCAGGATGACAAACAAAAATAAAAATAAATGTCATATATATGTATGCAATGTATAGTAAACCAGTATTTTTAATGCATGTGTATACTGCATACTACGTTTAAAAAAACATATACATATACATGTTACAAATACATAATTTCATAGTAGAGCAAAAACATTTATTTATTTAAAAGATTTCAACAGTTTGATCAAATAATTATACATGAAAAAATAAAATCCAATTTATATTACTTCTGTCAGGACCACTATCGTCAAAATGATAGATACTTAGCATAAAGTTTGGTTTGGCGGTATGGTTCTGTTCTGGGCAAAAACCTCCCAGCCCATCCATGCAGCCTGTCATGAATGAGCAGGGAGAGCAGCAATAATAACCCCCCTAGGGTTAACAGAACAGAACAAGGCAGATATCATTAATGTACTTAATGATATTTAAGTGTAACACTTTATTCAAGATAAAGGAGTCTGATTAGCAAGGAATATCAGAAAGCCAAGTCCTGACTGTGGCGAAAGGAGGAGCTGGGGATGGAGGAGGGTAATTTGCTCCTGAGCAAGCTGAAAAGCTGCAGAATAATACTGAATAGAGCTTATATAGGAATGTCGCGATATGTGTCGTATTCCTATAGGTAGATGTGATCAGCTGAGAATCACAGCTTGACTCACGTGACCTGCCAGAACTAACGCTAACGCTTAATTTCTGTTGCATACTGCACATTTGGCTTGTGTTTCTTCTTGAAATGCTAAAATAAAATAAAATTAAATAAAATAAAAAAGGACATCTTTCTATATATATTTATTATAAAATTACAGTATAATAATTTTATAAAATATTATAAAAAATAATTAGATAAATATAAAAAATAATATATATATAATATAATATAATATAAAAAAAATGTAAATTATAACTAGGACATCATCTACATTGTGAGGTTATGTATCTGAAACATTTATGCATACTGCATAGTATTAATATTTAAAACTAGTATGCAGTATATAATTTACATCACAGAAAGCAGTACCACTATTCAACTCCAAACATATTCACATCTTCTTTACAGATTACATAGATATATCCTTACAGATGTATCCTTATTTTTTATGCTCTAAATAATAAAACAATCAAGTAAATAAATGAAAGCATGGTGGTATACACTGGCGGCAGTGCTTTCATCTGTAGATTAAATCTCATCAGCTCATGTGATAATAGTCTAGGCGTCAGATTCCAGCTTCACCCCGAGCGTGGTGCTGTTCTGACTAGCCATTACAGACATCAAATGGGCTTTATTCATAGAGCATAAATATCTCTCGCACTGACTCAGTACTTCAAAGTCTCATCCGCCCACTCGAAGGAGAAAGCAAAGCCTTGTTTGACCCAGCAGACGGCATCCTCCTCCACACAGCTACTGGTTCCAGAGCTACAATTTGTGCCCGACTGCAATTTCACCATCATTACAAAAGTGAGTGTCTGGATTCCGGCCGTGGAATGAGAACGTGAACTTCTTGAGAAGATCTTCAGAGTTCTCATGGGTTGTTTGGCTTTGAGTTATATGGACACATGCACACAGACACGGGCCAGTGTCATGTCTTAAGAGTGGCTCAGGGACAAACAGGAAGTCTCTTCATTCTTAATGCATGCTTTTTTAAAGCAGTAGCCCTGCCTGGATGCTCCTTACCCAACATGCACCTGGGCAGCGTCGGCGCCACGGGGGGGCCTGAGGGGGCCGGCCCGGCCACCTCGGTCACTGTGCCCCCTCACCTCTGGTGCCGTCTCCGTAGTGGGCGCCCTGATTTTAGTCGGTGAGGCAAGGTACTGCCATGGGAAGGTCTCCCAGGCTGTTAAATACACAGATTAAAAGCGAAATGTTTTCATTTCGGTTCGTTCTTAGCAAAAAAATGTTTTTTTTCCCGTTCAGGTTATGCAGAGCGAAATAAGAACGGTGCTGCATTTAGAAATAATTCTTATTAACTTTGCTATTATTCTTGAATTTTCAAACTGCTAACACTTTGCACTTTGCAGTTTCGAATTATGCCTTTACTGTATGACCAAAAATTACGGAGTAGTCTATTTTATGTTTCAGCTGTTTGATCGCTGAAACATCGCTGAAGTTCGGTTCATCCCGCAGCGCCAGTTCTGCTTACCAAAAGTAGCCCACTAGGCGTCTCGCATTCCACGCCCATAGTGTGCCTCACGCGCACACTAAGCTACTGCATTCATTGGAAACAGCGCAGCCGTTCACCGTGCCGTTCGGCGTGAGACCCGGTCCACTGTGGCATATTTTTGCTCATTATGATATCTAAAATATCCTATAGTGTTCATAATGTTATTACATTATAACATTATTAGGCCTGCTGTTACTGTGTTACTGTGGGTTAACAAATTTACATTAGTAGGCTATTCTTATGCTTGGCTTCACAGATAGCAACAGAGTCTGGGCCAAATCTGGTTTACATTCACTTTTTTCAGTCTTGATTGCAAATGGGTTTTTTTTATTTTATTTTTTTTATGTACGATGGATAATTAAAACAAACATCAGGCGTGTGTATTTATAACATCAATTACTAGGCCTACATTCTTTTTTTCAGAAATGGAAGTAATTTAAAATGTTATTGTGTGTTTGTAATTTTTATATTGTTAGCTATAGGCCTATACAGCAAACCTACAGTGCTTCCAGTAGGTTATTTTACGGAGCTGTAAACACGGGAATCTCAGACCGCATGCAATTTTTGCAGTTCATATATCAAAATAGGCTATATGTTATTAAATTGTACATATACTGTATATCAGATTATTTTATTTACAAGTACAAAAAAAACGTGGCCCCCCCAAAAAATTGTGCCTGCCCCCTCACTTTGTGCGCTCTTGCGCTGACCCTGGTTGCTAGTATGTGCTGCATGTGCATTTGTGTGTGTGTGTGTGTGTGTGTGTGTGTGTGAGTGTGATCTCTCTCTCTCTCTCTCTCTCTCACACACACGTGTGTGTGTGTGACACAGGCACAGGTTCCTCCTATCCTAAGAGTTAATTAATAGTTAATTAGAGCCACATTATTAAGAAACCTTTCAGAAACATTTTTTTTTTCAAAGCAGCCCCCCCAATAAATTGCGCCTGTCCCCTCACTTTGTGCACTCTGGCGCCGACCCTGCACCTGGGCATCATGTCCTCTTGCAGGTAAAAACTGTTAATGTGTGCTTCTTTCATTAAGTAATGCAGAAAAGCTAATGCTTAACACCAACATGTTCAAGTCTAAACGGGGATGTATTTCCTGTCCTCGGAGGGTTTTCACGCACTCAGTTGCTGCGTATAATTAGGAAGCTGTAATGAAAGTGTGCAGCAGGAGGATGAAAGGTGTGATTTGTTACCGGGATTGGAGTCTTTTCAGCTGATTCAAGCACGTCCCAAATTTACACCGAGATGCAATTTATGGGCTTGATAAAACTCAGCTTATGACTTGTTTCTTGCTGCATAAACTGCACACTAAACACTTTATTTGCTCTTAAATGTCCCCGTGGTTGGCTGCGATAAAGCCTGAAAAGAGGGCCTTGGTTTTGAACTTCGGCCAAGCAAGCGAGTGTTTAAGCAAGGAAAGAAAGGAACGAGGGACTTGAAAGTGGTGCATCCGGTTTAAAATTGGAGTTTGTGGTTGAGTGAGTCGAGCTGAATGCTCTTCTGTAAATAGACATGTGACTGTGGAAAGGATGTGTCGTACTAGACAAGCGTTGTAGCTCTGATGGGAGAGAAGTTTCTATCAGGCTCAATATCATTTATTCATGATGATTTTCATCGTGGACGGTCTCTCTCGGTGTGTTGGGGTGTGTGTACCTGTGTGTGTATATAGGCCATATTTCCTGAGGCTTTGGTCCATGTTTTGAAACAAACTCATGGCTGGTTGCAACTGCATTTCTAAGTGGCCCATGACAAAAATAATTTAAAATAAAATATTAAAGAAAATACTAAATGAATGAAAAATAGTAAAATAATGTTTTATGTAGTCTAGTCTATAATATATATTGTATATGTAATTTTACATGTTGTATTTATAAAAAGAAATAATCAGTAATAGTCAATTACTCAAAAACAACTCAAAACCAAAACATCAATACTGATATAAAAGTTCAAAAAAATTATTCATGGCTGATCCAAGATCAGTTCTGTGAAGCACAAACGGACACCATCCTTTTCCGTGACTGAGCTACTAAGGAATGGCTCAGAGACCATCTGAAGCAAAGAGCCAAGTCAAGACCAACTTCAAGTGCCTGACTTTCCTCCACATTCATTTGATGCCGAACCCTCGGCTTTCACTGAGGACTTAAGCCTCATTAATATTAATAAGTCTTTAGAGGAGGGATAGAGTGCTGCTTAATAGAAGCATTAATCATTCATGACTGTCATTTTCTTGTAGGCAGATCTCGCTAATGTCTATGTATTTGCACAAATCAGCTTACGAATGTCTATATTCAGACAAAAACACACAGAAAATAACATAACTAAATTAAGAACAAAAGACAATCGTGGACTGCTTTAAATGACATTTTTACATTTATGTGCGTTAGTGAGACTGAGAGAAGAGAAAATGGAAATGAACAACTTGGAAAGAACAGATTAAAAATGGATGAATTAAAAATATTCATACTAATTTGCTTTGAAGGAACTGCTCCACTGCTTTGTAATGTGGTCTTGGCAATTGCATGTGTCTGAAACACGAAATGCAGGGCTCGATTTTCATTGGTGGGTGTAAAAGGGTTTTGGGTCTTCAGCCTTTAATCAGGGACACTATATTTTATATAAATACTACATATTTCATAAAATTGAGTGCTGTGTTTTAAGACTGGCCTATAAGAGCATACACATAGTAGCATATTAATGTCTTCACATACTTTGCATTGCAAAGCCATTAAAATAATCAATATTGATGTAGAGAGCCATATACTGTAAGTGTAGTACTAGTATATTTTAATTTTACATTTTTATGACAGAGGGATGATTAAACATTTAGCATTTACAGTAAGTTAATTTCTTAACTTCAGCTTTAGTAAACAAAATCTAGTATTTTTAGACATATAAAGACATTTTGAACATTTTCACAAAAAATGGCAGAGCAAGTATTTAAAATATAAAATAAACTTAAAAAAACAAAAACAAAACAGTGATATTTAACAAAAGAAATAAATGACAAAGTTAGCATTAATTAAATAAAAGCCCTCAGTTAAAGGTAGAAGTAAAACTGTGCAACAAACACAAATACACACACACAAAGAACAGGATGTGTATGTTTCAATACACCAATAATGCTATTTCTAACACTCTCTGTCAACAAAAAACAGAAGCTGTTCATAACCTTAATTTACCCATTCATCCTAAATGAAAACAGACAACAGGAAGTCATAACCCTTACTTTTTAATTGGTTGGTGTGCACATGGGGCAACAGCTTGTGATATGCAGACTGCAAACAGCCACATGAATCAATGAATTCCATGAATCAGGTAGTTTAAACACAGAGCACTGGTGCGTTACCTAAACTAATTAAACACCATGTATTCCCTCAGTCTCCCAGCAGACACACACACGCACACCTCTCACAGTATGCCACCAACGTTCCAACACTGTGTTAATTACAAGAAAACGTGAGATATTGGCAGCTAGAATGAGTATGATTGACGATGAGAGTGGCAGAGGAGCTGAGAGAGAGAGACATTACTCGCGATACACATAGCTCACCTTTCTCTGAGAGTCTATGAATAGCAGCATCAACAAAGAGCTCAGTCAGACTACAGAGTAGAAATATGAGCTGATGGAGACTCTTCCACACAACTCTTGTGTATGTGTGTGTTCATTTGTCTGAGTAATGAATGATGTTCAATACATATTTGTAATTGTATACTTTCATCAGAATAGCATTTTTTAATAAAATGTAAAAAAAAGTTTACAAGTTAAAGGTTTATACATTAAAAAGTTTGGGGTCAAAATGAAGCGCTGTGTGAATCATATCTTTAAGAAAAATGTATGCAATGGAAATGCAAAGGAAACATAATTTTTGTATAAATAAAAAATACTTGTGTG
>NW_015555709.1:715260-744191 GCF_001515605.1 Sinocyclocheilus anshuiensis
ACACACACACACACACACACACACACACACACACACACACACACACACACACACACACATAATTTTACAGATCCCTGGAACACTTCACTCTGATTGGTCAGTTGTGGCATTCAGCATTCAGATATTTTTGGAAAATGGCCAGCTGACTCTACATGATCTCTTAGATATATTTCTGCCATATGTGCCCTAAATGAAATCAAGTATTACAGAAAAACAGAATGAGTCCTGTATAGTACATGTGACCCACCTCAGTGATTCGAGGGTTGGTGCACTTGACATTCGTGCTGGCGAGGTGAAGCCAGCGGCTGGTGTAGGGGTTGGACATGGGACAGTGCTGGCGTAGGGTACAGCGGCCCTCCATACTGCACCAACCACACTGAAACTTTCTCTCGGCCTTCAAACACACGCCGCAGCTGTCCCTCTGAGCGCCACACTTATACAGGTGCACTGTGGGATACATGTGGAAATTAGTAAAGTGTTTTTAAATGAATGCTGCAATAAGGATTTTATTTGGTGTAAAAGTTTTTATAAAGTTTTCTGACTTAGGTTGACCTATCTGACAGTTTAGTAGAGCTATTGATCATAAACGTATGAAGACTGATGAAATCATGAAGCTCAGCACAACCGTGATGCTTAAGAGGTTTTGCTGAGCATGAGAAAAGTAGCTTCAGACTTTCATTTTTTTTTTTTTATAAAAACATGGAATGAATAATAATCAGTCCAATCAATCACCTCAACTTTTATTTAGGGCAGAATGATTCTAGGAGGGTTAGACAGGTTATAGAGTTTTGGTTTAAAAACACATTATTACCTTTGATATTCTCAGGATTGTCAATGATGAAGTTTCCATTCCACACCACTGAGAAATCCACCGGCAGCTCACTGATCCTCATCCCTTCATACAGATACTGCAGAGAGACGGAGAGATGGAAAGAGCTTGCAACATTTTCCTGACAGTGCAAACGCTGAGATAATGTAAAGTTTATGACATTTTTTATTGGATTTACTCTTTGCCTGTGTCAATTATTAATTACAACATGCAGCCAAACAGTGAACAAATAAATGGCAAAGTACACAAGCAAATAAGATGAGAGAGAAAAAGAGACCGAAAGAGAGGTAGTTTGACTGTATTAGTGCTCTTATTGAGTTACTCCAGACTTGCATCATCAGTCTGAGGAATAAGGAAGATTTTCAACACTCCTATTTTCTACAGCTTGGACATTGAGCTCTAATTGCCTTCATCTCTACTTACATTGTGTGTGTGTGTGTTCGTTTGAAAGATAATGACTGAAAGAGAGTGAAAGGTGGAGGTAGAAATGCAAAATATATCTTGGCTGTGCTCATTTCCCGATTCTGTGCAATATAACATCACAAACAGGTAACCAGTGTTTAATTAGCTAAAAACTGTGCTTTTCTGGAACTAGGTTAAGATCAAATTGAGGCATTAATTGCTCTCTTTCATAGCTTAGATTATAGTAGATACATTTAATGCACTGTACGTATCCACTTTGCTTTTCCTTAGGAGAAACAAATGAGGCAACTGCTGCTGTACAGTAAGAGTATAGTGTTTTAAAATAATGTAAATAGTGTAGCTCAGATAGTTTAGGTTTAGAAAGAATCCGATTACTTAATATCTTGGCAAATATGAGCTCAATTTGAGACTTTTGAGATCTCTTCTGAAACTCAGGATTTTTTCTCACAGCTTGTAGCTACAAAACCAATCTGGTAAGTATAGCTCAGATAATTTGGTCTTGGAAGAATTTTATGAAAAAATGAGTAAGGTAATGCCGAGATCTTCAATTATTTTAAGTTTCAATTATACACTAGATGCTGTATCCTAGCAAATCTCAACACACTGTTGAGATCTCTTATGAAACTCTGGACTCGTTCTCATGAGAGAAAAGCAGGAGACTTAACGATAAGTCTCAGTTTGTTTTCAATAAAATCTTATTGATGTCTAAGAGAAATAACTGAAATTTCATTATGATCTTTGCCATGCAAACCCAAACACATACCGAGCTGTTCTGGCACTGCACACTGGAGCTGTTGAATCTGAGCGCCGTGACTCTGTGAGTGACTCCTTGTATGTGTAACACACACTCGTAGCCGCGCTGACCCGACTGAGGTTGTGGAAGGTTCCGGGCTTTCAGTGTGATGGGCTTCACCTCCCCAGCCGGGATCAGGATCTCCTCAGAGCGGACCAGTTGAGGACAGTCCTAAAGGAGTGAGAGGTGAAAAGGTAGTCAAGACAAACACATGCACACGCATAAAAATCCTAAACCATTCGAGTAGAGAACATGAAATCTGAATTGATAGAGTCTTAAAGAAACATACAGTGTACAAAGAAATGCACACACTTCAGCTTCACACATGCTCCCCATGCTCACATACACACACAGTGAAACCTTAGGTGCTCTTTAAAAGCACGTTGATGTGTTACTCTCTAAAAGCTGTGTGTGGAGATGATGTACGCCAGTAGGTCAGCCTGTGAGAGGCATCCCTAAGTAATACCAGAAACATGGAAACAACTCTATGTAAGCAGGCATGCGCATTGCAGGCATACACTCCTGTTGGAAAATAAAATAAAATAAAAAATAATAATAATAATAAAACAAAAACAAAAAAAAAATTTATTAAATAAATGCTGCATCATTCAGTTAAGTACAACTTAATTTGTGCAAATACGTTGTTTCATTTATATACACTTAAAGTTGTTAATGAAATATTTTTTAATTAAAATTAATAAAAAAAATAAATGTTTTGTTTTGTTTTATTTATATATGAAAATTTTATTAATTTTAAAGTTAAAATAAATAAATAAATAAATAACGTATTATTTATAAACCACTATTGCCCTTGAAGATGTCCACATAACCTTTTTGTTATATTTAGCTAACTTCTAGGACAGCAATTTTCTCCCTAAAGTATAAGGTTAAAAACACACACAAAGATACACAAACATACAGTTATACACATGCAAGCCTGAACACATGAAAATGCACATGTACACACACCATGAGTGATGGTGCACCGTAAGGATTTTTTTGCCTGTTTTGTGCATATGCCTGTGTGTGAATAAGTGGGAAGTCTGTGTGTGCTGTGAGGGAGAATATTCCGGATATCGACTGCTAATTGCTCGCTGTGAGAGGGTGAGCAAGTGTGTTTACCACCTGACAGGGTGTAATGTAGCACATTGATCAGCTGAACACCTGCAAATGCACACACACACACACACACACACACACACACGCACGCACGCACGCACGCACACACGCATGCTCTCTAGCGAGGCGACCGTCGACTTCACACACACTTTTTCAGCAGCTATTATTGGAAGCTCTTCCCCAGAGGTTTGTGATCCTGTAGATTTGCTACTGAGAGACTCTAACCTCAACACACAGTGTGTGTTTGTGTGTGTACCTCTGAGGCGTTGACGCGTCCCTCCTGGAAAGAGCAGCTGGAGGGGTCGTGGGTGCAGAGGTTTCTGTATTTGCACCAGTGGCAGCGGAAGGAACTGGTCACACAGGAAAGACACCTAAACAGATGGAAAGAGCGTGCACAGGCAAGAGAGAGACACACACACACACTCTCTCTCTCTCTAGCGAGGTGACCGTCGACTTCACACACACTTTTCAGCAGCTATTATTGGAAGCTCTTCCCCAGAGGTTTGTGATCCTGCAGATTTGCTACTGAGAGACTCTAACCTCAACACACAGTGTGTGTTTGTGTGTGTACCTCTGAGGCGTTGACGCGTCCCTCCTGGAAAGAGCAGCTGGAGGGGTCGTGGGTGCAGAGGTTTCTGTATTTGCACCAGTGGCAGCGGAAGGAACTGGTCACACAGGAAAGACACCTAAACAGATGGAAAGAGCGTGCACAGGCAAGAGAGAGATAGAATAAAGTATTACTACCACTCACATGAAGTCCCTGATTTATGATCCAAAGCCCTTTTTTGAGGCTACTGTGAAAGTAGTCAGCATAAACCGTAGCTCTGGGTTTTAGATTAGCAATGGGGAGCAGGTTGTGCCTTTGAGACCAGCACTGCTGTGTCCTTGACCTTTGTGGCTTAATGCTGAATAAATTAAAAGTGTGCTGCGGAAATTTGCATGTGCCGTTGGATAGCACTGTGCCACTGAAACTCTCATACAGATGTACTGCGGCTCTGCAAAGGTTAGAACTCAGACGTACAATTATCACTCTAGAACTGAGACATACAGATTTTAATAAGACATAGTCATGCCATGACATATGATTTGCATTAGGTCTATATTGTCTGCGAGTGAGACAGTGGACTGCCTGAGTGAATATGGAATGATCTTGGTAATCTAATTCTAATTGCAATAATTGTGATGCTAAGTATTATAACAGTTAACAAAAGTAATTGTGTTTTATAGTCCTTCTAAAACGAAACGTCTAGTCTATAGGTCAAATGGACATTTAGCAGAGAGTCATTTTGAGAAGTACAAGTCCAGTGCTGCTAAACAAAAAAAATAGTTTTGCCTTTTATGATATCAATAACTTGTGTTAACTTAGCCCAAATGGTACAGAAAAACGGTTAAATAAAAAAATAAGGTTACACTTTATTTTAAGGTGTCCTTGTTACAGTGTAATTATACATTTAAGTACTGATCGATATTAATCAACTACATGTACTTACTCTACGGTTAGGATTAGGGTTTGGTTTAGTTACTTGCTTGTAATTATGCATAATTTATTGTTATTATAATAGTAAGTACATAGTCCTTGTTACATTTTGTACTTGTTACAAAATGTAACAAGGACACATTAAAATAAAGTGTTACCAAAAATAAAATAAATAATAAAAGTAACTGTCACCCGTCCCCTCTGTGGGACGCCTAAGTTTACTTCACTATATTACAATTAAATCCTAATCTAATCATGACAAACTATATATCGTTGGAAAGGTCTAAGACTCCTAAATATATATTTTACCAATGTTTTTGTTAAAAATTATGTAGGAAAAGTAATAGATAAATTTTTGACAAGAGTGCACCTCAAAAATCTACATCATAACAGGAGTTCTGACCTTTGTCAAAAAAAGTCTTCTTTGTTGCCTTTTTCTCTATCACACTTTAGAAATCATCAGAAATTATATATCAATTGAAAACTTTAAATCTCAAAATTCATCCATTGAAACCCATTTTAAAATCAAACATTGCATTAGCATGAAAATGGCACATCAATATCATGTTACAAACTGTTTTCGTTCATGAATTATACAAATTTAAGTTTGGATCGTGCACTTTCACGTCTATGTTCAAAAATGTGAGTGACAGTTAAGGGGTTAAATTAAAATATATATTTACAGAAAAGTATAATATTATATATTAATTGTAATATTTATATCCTGCAAGTATAATGCTATATTTATATTATTCTGAATATTGGAAAATGTTGAATATCTGAGACAACTGTTGAAGATTAATATATACATATCTTATATAAAAGTGTGCACCAAAAACTCTTTGTATTATGCCCAATACAGAACGTATGACTCTGATTTCAACATCTGAATAACGACAAAAAGCCAAGACAGTAAAATACTCTAAAATGTTTTTTCACACCAAAACTGCTTAAACTGGTTCAGAACAATCAAATACATTTTTTATTAACCATGGATCATCACATGGTATTTCAAACTCATGTAAAGGCGTTAACAGTCAACTTAAGGGAAAATGGCAATTATTGAATTTACCGATTACAGACAAGTGTTTGAATGCACAGCTGTTTTTTTTTTTTTTTTTGGTTGTTATTCAGCGATTCACGGTACGTTAATTGCGAGCACCATCTCACGGGAGCAACATGAGGTTAAGTGTTTAATTTAAGGCCAAAATTGAGATAAACCAGGGTTGTGATCCCTGAATCGCTTCACTTCCTGTGCGCCATCTCTATTTAGCTGTATAATCAGTATTCCAGTATGCAGCGGGCAAACCATGAGATGGCCATATATTACGAGCATGTGTGTTTGCATGTATCTGTGTGCGTGCCTGCAGCGGAAAGCTTTCTATTCATCATTTATATGCAGATGAGCACAGCTTACGAGAAAGAGCACGTCCAGAATCCATAATACCAACACGTTCCAATAAAACACTTACACCAGTCCCTCCAATTGAGAAGTAAAGCCATGATAGAGCGAGCAGGCCTCGTTCTATTTGCAGAGGAACATATAATTGATGTTGAGGAATCTCGGAGATTTAAACCTCCACAGCACTTTGGCATCCAAGATTTTGTGTTTTCTGCTTGATAGCTAAATTATGCAGGATTTATGCTAAAATATTCATCAGAGCCGGCTTGCCATTGGGCCACTGGGTTCAGATGGGCCAACCTGATTGGACGGGCGAGATTTGTATATAAATCAGACGATATACCACGGTGTACTTAATCACTATATTGAGAACTCAAGATAAATTAGAGCATTTTACAACATTTGAAGTGAAAGGGAGTGTGGGAGGAAAACCATGCCAAAAACTGAGCCAGGTTGAACACACAAGGAGGGGCCACTCTGACTCAGACTACCCATAATCCCCTGTGGCACTGGCACAGAGGGCCAACGGAGCTCGGTGTGAGGTCTTTCACACGCAAGGGGTGCGTGTTCGGAGGGATTGGATACAGAGAGTTTGTTTGATTAGTTCCAGATCTGTCAGATGCTCGGGTGACACGGCCGTGAGAGAGCGAGGAAGCGATGGGAATGGGGAGGGGGCGAGTCTTTCGGCGCCAGCCAATCAGCTCCCTCGGAAGCTACCTCTTCCTGAGCCTTTTAGAAAGCTTCCAGCTACTGGAGTGCTCTGTGATCTCCTGCATCAAGCAGCATCTGTTCTCCGCAGAAGGCACGCTTATGAGATGTGGTTACGAACGCACACGAGAGGCTACGAATATACGCTAAAACACACATAAACACACACACGAGGGGAGTTTGGAGGCGCGGCGTGAACAAAGACACAAAGCTTGCTCAGACACAAGCGGTTGTTTATCAGCGGGCCTCCTGGAGAGTCGAGATGCAGTCGAACTCGATCCTCTCTGATCAGCCATCACAGCAGATGAAGTGGAATTGAACTGTGACAGACAGCGATGCCTCCAGCCGGAGCACCAAACCCACAGCACACTTAGATTCAGCAATTCAGACATCTCAGCCTTGACACTTGAGAAATGTCAAGCAATCAGCCGGCATTTGCCATAATGGATGCTTTTTATAGCCACAAGGCCCTCGCCAGCCACGGAAAAGTGTAGCCTGGGAGGGACGTGACACTGGCGTCCTGCAAAAAACGATTTGGAGAGTTCAAATTCGCTGCGAGAATCTGGTGCGCTGCCAGACGCAGCCTTGATAAACTCTTTGAATATTATCAAATGCCTGTGGGCCCGAAACATTCAGTTTTTCCGTGTTGCGTAACACTTTTGAAACATTCACAGCGTGCGGAGTGAGCTGGCTGAGTGCTGTGACACAACGCTGACACTCTACGACACAGAAAGTGAGAGAAATATCAACAGGGTTGCGTATGTGGGATGAATAGCCTACATCATAAAGACAACTATCACAGCAACGCGCCCCTGGGTAGATGGTATGACACATCATATATCTCATGATGTATCAGAAAAAGAATTCCGATTGAGTCGTAGTGCTGAACAACATTCGCCAAACAAGAGTTATGCAATCAAAAACAACAAGTGTCAAACAATTTAACCAAAGACTATTTATTTTCTAAAGTCACATTCCTGGACTTTTTGTTACAGATTCTCTAGTGAATGCTATTCCAAGAAAATAAAAGGTTATCCTGAAAATCTTTAATAAAAATTTATATTAATCCTAATTATAATTTTGAATAAAACAACTTGCTCTTGCTCTGAAAAAACATTCCCTTTCTGCTGGTGTTACAGACTCTATGGTCCATTAGACAATGCTAACTAGGAGCCAAATAGCTATTTAAGCAGTTTAGCAAACATGCATTTAGTGTTTTGTTTAAATGCCAATGCAACATTTTTCCTATAATTCCTTAAGTTTTCACTTCATTTAAAATAAGAGCTATACTACCATTCAAATGTTTGGGAAAGAAAATGAAATCCAGGACGCACTAACTTAATATAAAATGGCATTAGACACATTTACAATGTTACAAAATATTTTCTATTCTTTTGAACTTTGTATTCATCAAAGGATTGTAAAAATAAAATGTATCACGGTTTTTACTGTATTTTGATCAAATAAATGCTGCTGTAGTAGTGAGCATAAGATTTCTTCTAAAAAACATAAAAACAAAAATCTTCCCAACCCCAAACTTTTGAACGGTAGTGTATCAAAAAGAGCAATAAAATTAGAACCATAAAATCATAAAATGACAAGAAATGTTCTAGGACTCTGAAATCTGAGCTTTATCAGAGACATGAGAGATTCCTGATGTATTTTCTCAAAAGAAAAACCTGTAAAGATGGACATTTGAGCCTTTTTTTGCTCAATTAAACCCATCAAGGGAAGAAAAATGAACAAATTCTCACATGCAATTTTTCTTAGCTCTGGAAATGAGTTAAATGAAGTGTGTGTATACTCACAGCTGGTGCACACTGCAGTTGTAGAACTTCACCTCTGTGCTAATTAGCATCTGACCTGTTTCCTTCGAGTTCAGTCTGAGCTCGACACCCGACCAGTCTGAAAAAGAGAGCAAGAGAGTAAGAGATGAGAAAATTTCTGTCACATCGCATTCTGTTGTGTTTGGTTTGCCACCCTTTTTTCAGCTTGCTTCATGCTCAAGCTGTCTTCTGATTAATATTTGGCATTCCTCGCATCGTATTCTCACAGTCAAGCAGAGCCTCGAGCAGCTCTGCAGTGCGTGGCATCCAAACCGATATGAGCATATTTGGCTTTTTTTTTTTTTTTTGTGGAGACATGCTATTGTCACACAGAACACAGCTGAGCCCTGCTGTTAATGTGAAACAGGGCCGCGGGCGGCAGCGTCGATGTAATGGCGGAGGAGCGGCTGGCAGCGCCGCAAAACACCAGCCAGGCCAATCCCGTTTGGCAGGGTGGCTGTGTGGAGAATGCCGATCGGCGTTCAGACCAAACGCTCGCGCTCGATAAGCGGCCAGCTCTTCATACTCAAATAAGCACGAGCTCCATCCTAAACAGGCAGCGATTCAGCTAGCATACAGTGTGTGGGAGTCAGCCGTGACCCGAAAGCACCACTTCCTCTCATCTTCCCTCCTTCGCACCTGTTTCCACGCCTCGTAACAGGGATGAACGGACTGAAGGGTAAAAGTTGGCTTTTTAAACATGTTTTTGGCACATATGCCAAGGACAATAACTGGCATGCAATTCCCAAATGCCAAACCGTCTCATGCCTTGCAGCTATTGGAAATAAACTAGGAATAGAATTGGTCACACCCACCACTCAATGAGTGGGTATTTTCACACATGATCGATGCTCATATGTTCCTATCGAGCCCGATTCAGTCAAGAGAGACGTGGCAAATATGAGGCACCGGGGGATTAGATGACATTTACCTGAGGGAGGCCACTGATTGGATAACGCTCCCCCCAACAAGAGCAAGGGGGTTGTGGGTAAACAGAGCTGTCATTTACTGTGAGCTGGGAGGGGATTATTGTGATTCAGACAATCACAACCAACTTCTGCTGCATATGCGGCCATCTGCTTCCCAACAGAGGTTAGACGGAAAGCACATGTAGGAATTTGCCCGCAGACGAATGTTAGCTTTTTAAAAAATCTGTGTAATCTTGCTGTATAAGCGTCGCCAACAAAGTGAATACTTAAACGATACCTCTGTAGTCACATATACAGTTACACCATGCGGTTTTTCACGGAACTGGATCCTCTACTTTTGGTTTTCCACACTGTGAACCGATCCCCGATTAAATTCATAACCACAGATGACTCTAAACCCGATTGTTGATCAGCGTTCAGGAAGAACTCCCTCCCTGGAGCTATTATGGGTAGGGAGAGGGCAGAGGGTTTGTCACCTGTAATGGGCGTAAGTGTGTCTGAGAGCATGCCTGTAGCCCTGGGGCCGACCCGGGGTCGGTGTAGGCTCATTAGAGCCGTGGTTGTACGTGGCCGGTGGGATCGATGGTGCGGCTCGAGTGTGAGAGCATGAATGAAGCCCTCATTAGGAAGCGAGGCTGCTGGGTACGCTAGGGAGGGTCTATTAATAGAGCATCTATACAAGAGAATAGAGATCACCTCCCTGAGGGGAACAGGTAGACGGATGGATAAAGAAAAAACAAAAGAGATGCCAATTGATAGGGAAAGTTGAGTATATGGAGAGCAGGAGATATAAGGAGTAAATCTATGGGGGTATAAAATAGTGCGGCAATATGGAGGTTTAGTTTGAATAGTCTAGTTTGAATAAATACCTTGATCTGTGGGGATGATGGGAACATCTTTAGCAGCGGGAGAAGTGCAGAGAATCTGATTCCCATCCACTCTGCCCTCAACCTCCGTCAGGTTCCCAAAGGAGCATGTGATTCCAGCGGAAAGATCCGGAACATCTGTCACTTTCACCAGCAGCTAGATGAAGAAAAGAGATCAGATTAGAACAGGAGTTTTCAAAACAAAACAAAACAAAAAAAACCAAAACTCCTGGATGTGCGTTCACAGCAATATTGACAAATTAATTTCATTATTTGTTTTTTATTAATTTATATTAATTTATATTTACATTAGCATTATAGATACTTTATTAGTTTTATTATTATAAATAATTATTAAAAATATAGTAATATGTACTTTACAATACATTCAATTTTATTAATACATTATTTTAATTAACTGACATTAATATTTTATTTTATTATGTTAATATTATTAGTATATTAAAAGTACTTTATGATTTATAATTATTTTATTGGACTTGTAACAATTATTCTCTATTCATATTAATATTACTTTGTACATTATTTTATATAAGAATTTATTTTATTATGTATATATATATATATAAAAAAAAACATATATAAAAATATAGAGAGTGGGTGAGATGAGTACTCGAACGAAAACCACTGTCTACATGTCTGAACCATGAGTGCTATCCACCAAGCTATGGCTCCGAAAGAAGCTGTTTATTTCTGATCAAATAACCTCAGTCTTCTCACATGGGCAAAGTTCATTCTGCAGCACGCACCAGATGGTCTCACACAGCATAAACTCCAGCCATCATTACAGACTTAACCTTATAAAGACTCCTGCTCAAAGAGGGCATTTAACAATCCATCCGTTCTTCCTCTATCTTTGCATTTCACACGAATGCTCTCGCACATCTTCTCAAAGCACATATGGCCCTCTGAAGTCATTCTCTGGGGGACCGGTGACACAGGACGGAGCTCACAGGCTATAAATACACACATTTCACATGCAGGCTGGTCTTCTCGCTACAGAAGGAGAGGACAATTATTGCTGTGACATTTGTTAAGATTGCGTGGCTAACTTTTTTGCTTTTACCACATCGTTTTCAATAGTTCTGAGGTTACGTTCGGACCATCTAATTGACTTTTGCCCTCTCTTTTGAATTTTCCAGTGTCTATATGCCATCTAATTACTTCAAAACCACACGGATGCTCCTTTCTGCACTCTTTAGGCTAGTGCGCTGAGAGCGATAGCTACAGAGTTGCTAATTAGCTGTCTTGTTATTCGTTGTAGATACACAGGCTGTACTCAAACATCGAGACAAGGCATTGTCTTGCTATAAAGCATTGTCTGACCATAACAACACCGACGAGGCATGATTGGTGTCTCTATGTTTTGCCTTTGCTCCTTTCATTGCGCTTTTTTTTCATTTCTCGTCACGGCTGCCGATGCGCAGGGAGGGCTAATTGTTGCTAGCATTTCTAATAAGGGTAATTTGATTGTTTTTGCTGCTTTTCATGCTCCTCCGGCGCCCGTGCGGATGGGTTTTGTTGTCATGGTGATGGTTTCCCTTCATCGTCCGACGCGCCGAACAGCGGTGACCCTGTTGTCATGTTGTCGAGCGCTATGGCATGACAGAAACATCTAATTTAGAGCCGGACGCCTCATTATCTTAATCAGGTAGCTGTGGTACAGGGACTCTTATCAATCATCTGGACATTCCTAGGGAAGTTTAACCAAGGTGAATACCTTCAAACTTCCTGGTATGCCTGAGATAGTACTTTTTTTGCATGAAAAATAAGAAGCATCTAGCAGGGTAAAACAAAAAATAATGTCCAAAACAAGAGTCTTAGCCCTGAATCGATGTCTCTGTCTTCTTGAATGCAACTCCTACTCTGGCCCACATGCTTATTTGGCATCTCACCCACACATATACCTTTCTCAAAGGCCTCTGTTTCCAGGTATCTCGCTCTTCAAGCCCTCCCACACAGCACACACTTTCCAAAACCCAAAACTGTTTATCTAGACATCGCACTGAAAACGAATTCATGCAAATTTTTTCTCGCTAGAAGGAATCCGTGCTCCTGTATTTCAGTCAACATAACCTCGAGGTTGTTAAGGTGTTTGTGTTCTTGTGAGTAAATGGTCTCACCGGTATGCTGGGTTCAGACACGGCGATGCTGTCTGGGTACACCGTGGCTTTCACACACTGGTTCAGTGTGGCGGCGAAACGGTAAGGCTCGTTTGCCCGCTCGCAACGATCCCTTTGAGAACATCTAGAAGAGAAAGAGAGTGCATAGACGTTAGTTGGGAAAATATTGGGACAACCACAAAGATTGATGTTTATTAATCTGGCAGAAACTCAGTAGAAGATAACCCTTCTCTGAGCACATATCAAGTTAATGAATGCTTAACAAACCAATAAACAAAAATAAAATGAATTTATGAGGAATATTCACTAGATAAATCATATTCTTTCATCATTTTCTCACCCTCATGTCAAGTAAAAACAACAGTTAAAACACTTTAAACGGGTTGATGCAAAGTGCTGTACAATTACATAACACATACAAAAATATATACAGCATAATAATAACTCCAGACATTAGGAAAAAGAATATTAAAGTGATAAAAAGGAGCCTGAAGCCATACAGTAAAACTGAAGCAAAACTTTGCATAAAAGGCAGAAATTTAAATCATTATTTGCTGAAGGTCTTCTCTGCCAGAATTTTCAAATCTCATTCAATTCATAAATGTTGCATTAAAATGTGTCACACTTGATTTCATGTCAACGACAAGACACACCAATGATGTTTGATACCATGAAGTTAAATCTGGCACAACAAATGAGCATAAATGAGATTTCAGAACTATAAAAGAGGGGAATATTTCACATTTTTGCAGTTTGACAGTCCTCATTATGAAAAAGAGAACACTGGACATTCTCCAATATATCTTCTGTGTTCCTTGGAGGAAAGAAAAACGCATGCATTTGGAACGACACGATGGTGAATTAATAATCTGTAATTTCCATAACTTTCTTTTCATTTTTTTTTTATTTCCCAGTGAACTACATTTAAAAGTGTGGGTTGGCAAGGTTTTTCAAATATTTTTACAAGAAGTCTCTCATGCTCACCAAGGCTGCATTTATTTGAGCAAAAATGCAGTGAAAACAACATATTACGAAATATTATTAAAATTTAAAACAACTGTTTTTTAAAATGTAATTTATTCCATGATGCAAAGCTGAATTTTCAGTAGCCATTACTCTAGTCTATAGTATTGAATATGGTAGTGTATGCCTTTGACTTTTAAGTGTGGTTCATTTTCACACAGGCTGCTGTCCTTGGTGCTGAACACTTTCATACCATCACTCTCCCTGAAAGAGCAATCAGTGACTTCTAATTCCAGACATCACATGACTAAAGCTGTCATTACTGTCACAAGCCAACAATGTTCATACCTTATACATGTATAATTCGAGATTACGTCCCTCTTATTCCTCTTAAAGTCTTTTTTACGTAGCAGAAAGCACTGATGGATAGGAAAATGCCTTTTTTGATGCACAATTAAATTTTTTTGTTGCATTTACACATAGACTAACAGAAACTGCTATGGCTGATCCATCCTACAGTTATAAATCTAACTGTCCGTCTGCAAATCTGAGGGTTGTTATTTTTACTTTTCACACCACACTCATTCAGCCTGTCACTTGGTTTTGACTCAGCCTCCCTCTCTCTTTGCTCCTCTATCTTTGACAAAGAGCGTGCAGGCTTGCAATTTGCCGTGTCTTTTTTTAACATGTCTAATGCTCTGGGGGGGAAGAAATGACACTTAATGTGCTTTCAGATGTCCGGGACGGCTTGTGCATACTTCACTGTCTGAAAACGTGGGTGTGGGTTTGTCTGCACGAGTGTGTGCATCTCTCTCTGAACCACCAAATCCAGGCACCAGGTTTGATTTTGGAGGAGGAAGTGGGTGTACTCGGGATGCTGCATTGCCATGGCACCAGGAGACGGCCATTATAATATGTGTGTACATGTAAGTGTATTTTGGAGGAGGAGGTGGGTGTACTCGGGATGCTGCGTTGCCATGGCACCAGGAGACAGCCATTATAATGTGTGTGTACATGTAAGTGTGTGTACTTAGTGGGCAACCTCTTCTCTCTCTTTCATTAAATGAAGAGATTGTGCTCCCAGTGCACATCGTTTTGTCTCCAGAGGGGTTTATTCTGCCTCTCGACAACCCTGGTCCTCTAAAGACCTGAATGAAATGCTTAGAGAGCTGTACACACATCAAAGAAAATGCCTGAACACACAAGCACACACATACAATATGATTCATATTCTCTTAAAGTCAAGGTTTGTTGCACCAAAATGTGTTTTTTTAGTTTGACTCCTCTCTGGGCCTTAGAATTAAACAGGTTGTTTTAGCTTTAATATCAGCAACCTTTAATATGCAAATGAGCTGTTGTGACTGACTAAACTCTTTGCATTGACACACTAAAAACCTAAAGCTATTGACATACTGCTGTTAATTATGAATAAGCGTTGATATTTTAAATGTGGTATAGTAATATGTTACAGGTTGTATGTGTGACAAGCTTTAAGATTTATGAAAGACCTGCTTTCAGTGTGCGTGTAAGAGAGAGAGAGAGAGAGAGAGAGAGAGAGAGAGAGCGAGAGACAGAGGAGGGTAATGGTGGTGGTGGGTTAACCTTTGGGTTTTTCTCTACCGTCTGCTTTTAGCCCCATGCACCAGACAGGCAATTACAGTGTCTTTTCTTCTCCTTACACACTCGACACACACACTGACGAGAGGAGACAGATGACAGGAAAATATTTTCCTTTGTTTCTATCCTGCTATCTAGCAAAGCTCTGAAGGAGGAGAAGACGGGAAGTTTTATAGATGAAGAAATGTCTCTCTTTTAAAATAAAGCTGAGAAGAAAGCTGTGGGAGTGTTGTGAACTCCTCCCCGGGAGGGTTCAGATGAGATGGAGAAGAGAACAGAAGAGTGACGATGAGATGAGTAAAGATAGGACAAGAGGAGAGGAAAGGGAGCGAAAGACAAAAAGAGAGAAGATGAGAGGGGGAGACAAAAATGAGATGTGAAAAACGAGATGAGAGGAGAAGGAGAAGAGACGAGAAGTAAAGGATCGAGGCAAAATGAGACAAGATATAGACAAGGCAAAAAGAAGAGGCGAGTCAAGAGGCAACACAACAGTATATGAAAAGAGAAGACATTAGATGAGAAAGAGCCAAAAAATGAGATGAGACGCAAAGACAAAGATAATTGAAAATTGAAAATGAGTGAAGATGAGATGAGAAGAAAACAAAAGAGATGAAAAGAGAAGGGTTGTGATGAGAAGACGAAAAAAGAAGTAACGAGAAGTGGAGATAAGAGAAAGCTGAGCTGAAATGAAAAGAGAAGAGTCCAAATGAGATGAGGCAAAGAAAAGGGCTAAAGTTAAATGAGATGAAAAGAGAAAAGATGAGATAAGATAAAAAGAGAAGGGTTGAGATGAGATGAAAAGAGAAGAGTTGAGATGTGATGAGACAAAAATGAGAGGGGTCGAGATATAAGACAGATACAGTCAAGAAGAGACGAGAAGAGGAGACGAGTAAAGATGAACAGAGAAGTGTCGAGAAGAGATGAAAATTGAAAACAAAAGTGAAGATGAGATGAGAAGAAAAGAGATGAAAAGAGAAGGGTCGAGATGAGATGAGACTAGAGAAGTAAAGCAAACAAAAGTTCAGATGAGATGAAAAAACTAGTTTTCGTCAAGACTAGTTGAGTATAGATGAGAGAAGAAGAAAAGAGAAGAGATGAGATGTGAGGAGATGAGAGATGAAAGGAAATGAGAGGAGAGCAGATGGTACAAGGAGAGGAGGTGAGGCGAGACAACTAGAGAGACGAGATGAGACAATACAATAAGAGTCCAAAACCCAGCACCAGTGTAAATCGATCTCTCATCTCCATACTGCCCCAGTATTTGTCCAACAGGTGAAATAATTCACTCATAAACAGCCCGTGAGGGTGAATCTTCTTCCATTCCTCCAGATCAATATGTAATTAGGAATTTATTTAGCTGAGCACCAATCCCATATAACCTGAACACAGACCAGCACCATCTAAGTTCATTAAAGAGACAGAGGAGTAAACGGTGAGGCCATGTAATGAGCAGTGTATGATTGTTATAACAATAATCGCTGTTTGAATGAACGTTTAAGCTTCTATACAGCAATCCTTCTGAACGTGTGCAGATATCAATGACATTTAACTGATGAACTGATGAAGTGATGAGCTGTGTTGTTGATTGCCAAAGAATTTTCATGGACTATGTTGTGACTATACTTTTCAAATGTCAGTCTAAAGAAAAGACACCATCAGGTCACTGCTTTGTGAAATGAGATCATGATCCCTCAGACTGCCACTTTATAAGGTTTTGATAGTAGTAAGAAAAGTAACAACTCAAGATAACAAAAGCCATGATGTTCAGTCATACCCAAGGTTGTTGCCACTTGCCACGCCACCTATCTTTTGCAAAAACTATGGCTATATAATTGGAATCGTATACTAGAGTCCTGCATATTATAGTATGTGAAAAAATACTCAATATGCAATGATAAATTCTGCATGACAAACATACAGTATGCTATATTATTATCACATGATATCACTGTTTGATGCATGACTTTATTAAACGTTTAATACATTATAAAATAATTAATACAAATATTAAACAATAAACAAAATATAATTTATTAAATAAGATGTGTTTAATAAATTAATGTATACATTAATTTGAATTATAATTGATAATTAAAATTTAAAAATGCATGTATTGATACATTTATAAATTAAATTAAACAAATTAAGAAATTATTTAAGAAATGAATGTATACATTAATTATAAATTATATAATAAATTGTAATTATTTAAATAAATAAATTATTTAAAAATGAATTATAAATGAATGTATAAATTAATAAATTATAATAAATTATTTATAAGTAAATATAATTTACTCTAGAATTATTTCCATCCAATTAAATAATAAAATTAAAACTTTTACACTACGTTTTTGAAAACTGTACTAATTTCCATAACCTTTTCAGGCCTGAAAATCTAAATATTATAATTCCTGTTAAAATTGCAGATGATAATTTTTTTTTCTGGTTCATTTGTCACAAGGTTTTTATTTAGCACAGTAGCTAGATTAACCAATAATCAGACGTCACCCGAACTAAATAGTCCCTCACAGTTTAGTAGACTTTGACTTGAATTTCTTCACCGATAAAATAGATAGCATCAGAAATACAATAACAAAATCAACAGCATCTTGTAATTCAGCTTCATTCATTGCACCCAAAGAAAAACTGCAGTGCTTTACAACTATAGGACAGGAAGATCTAAATAAACTTATCACTGCATCTAAACCAACAACATGTTTATTAGATCCTGTACCCACTAAATTACTGCAAGAGTTGTTACCTGTAGCAGAAGAACCGCTTCTCAATATTATTATCTTGTCGATATCTCTAGGTCACGTCCCAAAACCATTCAAGCTGGCGGTTATTAAGCCTCTTATTAAGAAACCACAACTAGATCCTAGTGAACTGGCAAATTACAGACCCATTTAAAATCTTCTGTTTAGGTCTAAAATTTTAGAAAAAGTTGTGTCTGCTCAATCGTGTTCCTTCCTGCATAAAAATGATATCTATGAAGAATTTCAGTCGGGTTTCAGGCCCCACCATAGCACAGAAACTGCACTTGTTAAAATTACAAATGACTTGCTTCTTGCGTCAGACCAAGGCTGCATCTCTTTGCTAGTTTTAATTGACCTTAGTGCTGCATTTGACACTATAGATCATGACATACTCATAGATCGATTACAAAAATATTCAAGGGCAGGGTTTAAGATGGTTTAGATCCTACCTTTCCGATGGCTATCACTTTGTCTATTTAAACGGGGAATCATCTCAATTAAATCCAGTAAAGTATGGAGTGCCACAAGGATCTGTCCTAGGCCATCTGCTATTGTCAATACACATGTTGCCCCTTGGTAATATTATTAGAAAATACGGGATTAGTTTCCATTGTTATGCTGATGATGATACTCAACTATATATTTCAACAAGACCAGACGAAACTTCTAAATGATCTAAGCTAACAGAGTGTGTTAAAAATGTAAAAGGCTGGATGACCAATAATTATCTCCTATTAAATTCAGATAAGACCGAGATATTACTTATTGGATCAAAAAACAGTACACAGAATCTCGTAGATTACAATTTGCATCTATACGGATATACTGTTACTTCCTCTACTTCCTCCTGTTCCTCTACAGTCAAAAATTTGGGTGTTATATTAGACAGCAACTCGTCTTTTCAAAATCATATTTCCCATGTTACAAAAACAGCATTCTTCCATCTTAGAAACATTGCCAAGTTACAGAACGTTACCTCTGTTTCTGATGCAGAAAAGCTAGTTCATGCATTCATGACCTCTAGACTGGACTATTGTAATGCACTGCTAGGTGGTTGTCCTGCATCTTCAATAAACAAGCTACAGGTAGTCCAAAATGCAGCGGCTAGAGTCCTTACCAGGTCAAGAAAATATGATCATATTACCCCAATTTTACAGTCTCTGCACTGGCTACCTATTAAGCAGCTACGCTAATTTTTCTCTATTACCTTCTCTGTTTCCGCCATCCCGTGATTGGCATCCCGTGTTAACTAGGAATTACACAAGCTTCAGTCTGGATCCAGCCCTTACAAAGACCTGAGATGACTGAACACCTGAGAATAGATGATGCCAACCCCCCAGAGGTCCTCAGATGATGCCAACCCTCAGACAACATACAAAACTAACAAATTTTGCATTACATGACATTACCTAAGTGCTTGATTTTTACCGTACATTTCTGCCATATGGACATCAACTTGAGATAGTCACCACTGATAAGCTATTACTAAATATAATGTAGAAACTTGAATTTTCTGTAAAGCTGCTTTGCAACGATTTGCATCATGAAAAGCGCTATACAAATAAACTTGAATTGAATTGAACATGGAAGGTCAAGTCAAGTGCACTGCATTATGGGACACAAAATCTCACACATTGTGCTCTGTGCATTCAATGCATAAGAAAATTGTCATACGGTGCACAGTATACAGTATACGTGGCAGAAAAAGTGTGCTACCCAACATATCAAGAATGTCCATGCAGGTACATCAGAGAGAGAGAGAGTGAGCGAATGCTACCTCATAGCACAGATCAAACACTGAACCCTGCTGTGAAGATCGTCTTCCTCCTGGAACGGCCGCCACAGCCATGCAAACAAGACCCAAGCCGAGATCTTACACACACACACACACACACTTTCCAAACACTCATGTATTGCATAATGTTAAATGCGCTTACACACTGCCCTTAAACACTGATCAGCACTAAGATTCCCCCACCTCCCTCTTTCTCTCTATAATGAGCTAAATCCTAAAAGCGATTATGGATCCGTTGGAATGATCTCTGCTGAGCAACTGCTGGATCACTGTTATTAAACCAGCCTTTGACATCAAAGGAGTTCAGCCAATCAGATCATCTCCAGGATTAGTGTTCTCCACGGGCCAAGGAGATTAGTCCTCCTAAATCTGACAGCAAACTTTATGCTCTCCTCCTTTTTCTGTCTCCTCCCAGTTCCACCTAACTGGCCAATGAGAGATGTCGTCTAATGCCAGACAGATGCCAGACAGATGCTGTTTGCCTTCATAGTCTAAACCAGCAGATTTAGTGCTGCCTCATATGCTCTTGCTTTGTCTATTCTCACTCATTTTTTCTCCTTTCAATCACATGGTGTGCAGCAGCTGCTGGTAATTAGAGGAACTTTGGCAAATCACACTATTCTGAACTGAGGTAAGAATAAAGAGAGACATCTCGCATACTAAGAGCAGAATAATGTTGCTCTTCAAAAAAAACTTTCTAGTGTAAAAAAAAATCCTTCAAACAAGGCAAGTACAATAAATAAATACACTGCCATTCAAAAGTTTGGGGTCAGTCTTTTTTTTTTTTTTTAAAGAAATTAATTTCTATATTTATTCAGCAAGGCCACATTAATTGATTCATTGATTAATTGCTGTACCTTTAGACTTTTTATATAAAAAAAAATGCATCACTGTTTCTACAAACATATTAAGCAGTACAACTGTTTTCAACATTGATAATAATAATAAAAGTTTAAGCACCAAATCAGCATATTAAAATGATTTCTGAGGGATCATGTGACACTGGAGACTGAAGAAATGGCTGCTGGAAATTCAGCTTTGACACAACAGGAATAATTTACATTTTAAAACATATTAAACCAGAACACAGCTATTTTAACTTGTAATAATATTTCACAATATTACTGTTTTTATTGTATTTTTGATCAAATAAATGCAGCTTTGGTGAACATAAGAAACTTCTTTCAAAAATCTTACCGATACCAAACTTTTGAATGGTAGTGAAAACATCTAATGACTGAAATGAGACTGGACCATCTTTCAGTGCTAAAAACTTCAAATCTAAATTTTCCTACAAATTTGTAACTTGTAAATATAACTTCATCACATGTATTAATAAAAAAAATGCAGTGCTTCTTTTTAAAAAAATGACTTATTATAGATTGTATAGATTGACACATTCACATAAGTCTGAGATATTTGCCTTATGCAAAATTGATGTTGTTTTAAAGACGTTTTAAATAATTATTTCTTCTTAAACCATCTGCTTTGGTGCTTTAATGATCCCA
Organism: Sinocyclocheilus anshuiensis; assembly: GCF_001515605.1. Taxonomy (NCBI): domain Eukaryota; kingdom Metazoa; phylum Chordata; class Actinopteri; order Cypriniformes; family Cyprinidae; genus Sinocyclocheilus; species Sinocyclocheilus anshuiensis. The sequence goes on from NW_015555709.1 coordinate 736,419, forward strand.
GAAAAACTATTTAAAAACCTTCAAGTGTGTGCAAAAAAAATAGAAAGACAGTGCAGTGAAGGAGAGGCTAAAAGACTAATGAAACCATTGTAGTAGGTGTCAGCAATCTCTCTCTCTCTCTGTCTGTCGCTCTATCAGATGTGGAAGGACTGACTCCATAGGGGCCGTGAGGAGTGAGAAATGAGCAAATATGAGTGTGGAGCTGGAATTAGAACGAGTGAGAGATGTTAATTTCATTAAGAGAACAGACTGTGAAAAAGCACTCGCCATGGGGAGGGAGAGAAAATGAGAGAATCTGATATATAGCATGGTATACTGAATGATTACTATATTGATATACCATGATATTTATGGTATATCTTCCTTTAAAAATATGCAGCTTAAATATTAAAAATAATATGCTACAATACAATTATAAAAATAAAATAAAAATAAAAATCATTTAAAAATATAAATAAATATTGAATACATTTGAAAAAAAAAAAAAATGTATCAAATAATTAATTTAAAAGAATACCATGTCACATGTTAAAAAAACAATGTAATAGCATGGTACATTTAGTTCTTTTTGCTAGTGAATTATTAAATACATAAGCTTGTCTGCACAGCACAGCATGGTATGTTTGAGATTCGAATGGCATCTTTATTACATGAGCTTTAATACAGCAGAAAGCCCCAGAGGACTGATGGAGGAATGTAATCCTGCCACGCTAACGGCATGCCGACGAAAAAAACAGCCCCATGCTGAACAGAGACGCACAAATACCGCTCGCTTCGCCAATTATTTGTCCCTGTCCTGTCGGGAGTCATGTAAATTACTTTAAGTGCACTTTTCCAAGGGAGGTACCCCTGCCATTATTGTAATGATGGCAGTGGAGGGTTTACACACCCCTACTGAGTCAGGACACAAGAGAGAAGACAACGGCTCAAAACCACTAAAAGATGACGAACGCAGTAATGTCGGTTGCCTGTTGTTCTGGAAACGTTAAATTCAATATTTTAAAGCATACAAGCATCTGAGGATTCAGCATTCAGTGAGACATTAACATCTGGATGCAGTTGCACTAGTCCACCACCAGAGGGCAAACGACCTCTTAAGTGCACTTTTCCAAGGGAGGTACGCCCGCCATTACTGTAATGATGGCAGCGGAGGGTTTACACACCCCTACAGAGTCAGGACGTGAGAGAGAAGACAACAGCACAAAACCACTAAGAGATGACGAACGCAGTAATGTCAGCTGCCTGTTGTTCTGGAAACGTTAGATTCAATATTTAAAAGCATACAAGCATCTGAGGATTCAGCATTCAGTGAGACATTAACATCTGGATGCAGTTGCACTAGTCCACCACCAGAGGGCAAACGACCTCTGTGCCATCCGAGCACCACTGGGCCTTTACATATGATCATTCCTAGACTTTTCACCACATGATTTAAGTTTTGGAGATTGTGGTCTTTAAATACATGACAAATAATTTGTTATTTACTATTAACTGTGTGCGTAAATATTAAGAAGGAACTTACATGTTATGCAGCACACACCAGCCACAGTGTGGATCTCCAGAGCTCAGACACTCTCCACACGTGCCATACTGCTCACAGGACTCGATCGGCACCCGTGTGACCTGCAGAACAAAGAAACAACAGACTGAGCATATTCAATAAACACAAACTCTATTAATCCATTTGATGGATATATGATACTAAAGTGACATTTAAAAATCATAGATTCCTAAGCCACTTCGTTTTGAGACTATGATGGACCAGAAGGAGGAGAGAGAAAGGTGAACAAAGTGACACAGGAACAAGATGAATCCCAGTAATTAGGAAAAAATAATACTAGTCAAATGTAAAATGATGATTTCCACTTTTATAGTGATATATAGTTAAGGAAAAAACGATGAGATGACATGGCAAATGAGAAAACAGTTTGAGAAACTGAGGTCAATTTCTTCCTGAAAGCATGATAATACACCCCAAAATGAAAATTCAGTCATCATTTACTTAAGATAAGACAGTTTCAGTTCCCACTGACTTTGATCGTCTGGACAAAAATACAATGGAAGTCAACTGGAACGGTTTAGTTACCAGCATTCTTCAGAATATCTTTATTTTGCGTTCCACTAAAAAAAGAAAGTCATACAGGTATGTAACAACATGAGCGTGAGTATATGACAACAGAATTTTCATTTTTTGGGTGAACTGTCCTTATAAGTAGAAATGGAGACACAATGCCCTTGAGAAATAATTTCCATTATATCTCCATTTCATCTCACTGCTGTCTCTGAGAAAGACCGAGATCTAATTTTCAATGATTTTTGTCTATGGCTATCCAAATGTGTATGTGTATTGAATATGTGCACTAGAACGTTTGTGTGTTCATGTGAACTCGTCTTTCCTTTGAAATGCATAATCAAAGACAAACATGACAGTGTTCAGTGGTAAAACCTGTACTGTGTGTGTGTGTGTGCTAACAGAAACAGACAGAACAGAGGAAACAGGACACAAGCAGCTGTGCTACTGTCACTAAGAGGAATAGCATCGACACAGTACTCTTTTTTGTCGCCCAGTCTTGTAATTGATAGTTACAACACACGTTTTACTTACATCAGCTACAGTATCTAAATATCTAAATGTGGATATTCTATAGACATCTATTACGTTTTTAAAAACAGCAGATTTGTAATAATATAGATTAGCTCATACCCATATACTAATAGTAATATTTCTGCACTTGTAAAATCATAATAGTATATATTATATAATAATATATCATAATACATCATATAATAATAATAATAATTGTATCATTATTATTTATAATAATGATATAATAATTGATCATTATTATTATCATCATCATCAATTATTTAACAATAACAATAATATTTACAACCAGAATGAGACTCAATTCACTGACCATTAAAAAAAGCAAACATGTCACTCCTCAAAACTCAACAAGCAGTGTGTCTCTGGCAAACAGTCTGAACATATGCTCTCTCTCACACACACACCTAGACAATCAAACACTACTGTAATACCTCAGAGATGAGAGCTAACCAGATACACACTCACAAAGGATCACTGCAACAGACTAGAGACTTGCTTTGCCTGCTGACCCACAAAGCCCCTATCCACTCCACTCGCACAGCCTTCTGCTGCCCACTTGGCATACTGGGATAGCGTCGCTGTGATGACCGGGCCACAGCTCTGTGATTTGTGCCTGTGCTTGTAATATCTCTTTTATCTATTCATGTATTTTCAGGGGTTTACTTTCATTGCCAGCGCTGGAGTCTGTGATGTCCTCCCTTGTCGCTGAGGGGATTTTTTGGGTGCACCTGCATCCTATTAACACACACAAGCAGAACAGGATAGTGTGAAGTCATTGAGGATTTGGGGAAAAATAACTTTTTTTCCCCTGCATTTTGACTAAAATGAACGGATGGTTAAATTTGGTCAGGTGTGTTACAGAGAAATAACTATGTGTATACATATATATATATATGTGTGTGTGTGTGTGTGTGTGTGTGTGTGTGTGTGTGTGTGTGTGTGTGTGTGTGTGTGTGTGTGTGTGTGTGTGTGTGTGTGTGTGTGTGTGTGTGTGTGTGTGTGTGTGTGTGTGTGTGTGTGTGTGTGTGTGTGTGTGTGTGTGTGTATTATTTATAATTAAATAAAATGCGACTTTACCTCAAGAACATGTGAGTAAATTTATTTTTAAAATATATGGTTGGACTAATTTTATTATAAAGCATCTCAAAATGTTACGCCTTGCCATTAAAATGAATTATGAAAGATGTCTTACAGAATTTAGGGTTATGTTCGTATCAGATACAAATAAAATAAAATAAAAAATAGTAAGAAAGTTTGACCAATATGACCAATGTGCCCGTTAGTATTCAGTATTTGGGCACAGCATCAAGCTTTTTGACGGTTACCGGCATTGTGTTTTCTTTATTCTGACATTCGTGACGGGGTCAAAGGGTAGGATGAAGTGAGAGACAGTTTTAAGATGGATGAGTGGGCACACAGTGTGCGTTTAGTGAGAGGGGTGGAGAAACACGCAGGGTTCCCACTGTGCGTGTGTGTGTGCTGTATGGCCGTGTTAAATGTCATTAGTGTGTGAGCGGTGGGGTCTGACGGGGGTGGCCATCCACCTGTCCCTGTGACACACAGCCACAGTGCCTCCAAAACAAAGATACGCATTCAACCTCCCGCTACCAGCGTTGTTTCCACCGACACACGGCTGTGATCGCAAAGGCATGCACAGTTGTGTTTATACATACGGTGTGACTTCATGGCAAAAACAGAGAGGTGTCCCACAAGGATCCGTCCTGTTCCCTTTTTCATTTTCACCCAGCTTCCCCTTGCTCGTTTCTCTTTATTTTTTGCTCGCTCGTTGCCCCACGACAAACAGGTGGTCAAAAGTAATGAGTCCAGCACATCAGCACTGCCGCCCAGCCTGATGACAAACAAGCCCACCAGGGGCTCCGCTCACAAAGCAACACTGGCCATACGACGCTGGTTCAACATGGCAATAAGTCTCAATGTTACACAACACTGACTTAGAGCCAGACCAACAATCCAACAACATTAGATTTCTCAGATACCAGATGATGCCGTCTTGACGTCAACGGTCACCAAATGCCGGTTCTGGAGTAACACTAACTAGATTTGCTATATTTTATGAAGAAAATGTAAGCCTGCACAAAATGCAAGGGTGTTTTTATAGTTGCCAGGGCATTACTATGCGGTTGCTAAGGTGATTTATGTTTACACAAATGAGGATTTTCATAGATGTCCCCAAATGAAGGATTTGTTTGATTTACACTTTTACACTTCTAGTCATAAATTTGACGTCAAAGTATAGTTAAGTAGGTACACACACTCACTCACTTGCACACCCACACACACACACCCACACACACACACACACACACACCCCCCCCACCCACACACACACACACACACACACAACTTTTTTTCCCCTGCATTTTGACTAAAATGAACGGATGGTTAAATTTGGTCAGGTGTGTTACAGAGAAATAACTATGTGTATACATATATATATATATGTGTGTGTGTGTGTGTGTGTGTGTGTATTATTTATAATTAAATAAAATGCGACTTTACCTCAAGAACATGTGAGTAAATTTATTTTTAAAATATATGGTTGGACTAATTTTATTATAAAGCATCTCAAAATGTTACGCCTTGCCATTAAAATGAATTATGAAAGATGTCTTACAGAATTTAGGGTTATGTTCGTATCAGATACAAATAAAATAAAATAAAAAATAGTAAGAAAGTTTGACCAATATGACCAATGTGCCCGTTAGTATTCAGTATTTGGGCACAGCATCAAGCTTTTTGACGGTTACCGGCATTGTGTTTTCTTTATTCTGACATTCGTGACGGGGTCAAAGGGTAGGATGAAGTGAGAGACAGTTTTAAGATGGATGAGTGGGCACACAGTGTGCGTTTAGTGAGAGGGGTGGAGAAACACGCAGGGTTCCCACTGTGCGTGTGTGTGTGCTGTATGGCCGTGTTAAATGTCATTAGTGTGTGAGCGGTGGGGTCTGACGGGGGTGGCCATCCACCTGTCCCTGTGACACACAGCCACAGTGCCTCCAAAACAAAGATACGCATTCAACCTCCCGCTACCAGCGTTGTTTCCACCGACACACGGCTGTGATCGCAAAGGCATGCACAGTTGTGTTTATACATACGGTGTGACTTCATGGCAAAAACAGAGAGGTGTCCCACAAGGATCCGTCCTGTTCCCTTTTTCATTTTCACCCAGCTTCCCCTTGCTCGTTTCTCTTTATTTTTTGCTCGCTCGTTGCCCCACGACAAACAGGTGGTCAAAAGTAATGAGTCCAGCACATCAGCACTGCCGCCCAGCCTGATGACAAACAAGCCCACCAGGGGCTCCGCTCACAAAGCAACACTGGCCATACGACGCTGGTTCAACATGGCAATAAGTCTCAATGTTACACAACACTGACTTAGAGCCAGACCAACAATCCAACAACATTAGATTTCTCAGATACCAGATGATGCCGTCTTGACGTCAACGGTCACCAAATGCCGGTTCTGGAGTAACACTAACTAGATTTGCTATATTTTATGAAGAAAATGTAAGCCTGCACAAAATGCAAGGGTGTTTTTATAGTTGCCAGGGCATTACTATGCGGTTGCTAAGGTGTTCTGAGTGGTTGCTGGTGCATTTTTAAGTATTTAAAAGAGCCTACCGCCAAGTCTCTTTGATATTCTGGCCCCTAGACATGGCTCGGGTTTCTTCTTGAATTCATTTTTTTCACCAATTTTATCATTAGTCAGATAAAAATCAAATGTTTAAAACTAAAGCTAAAACCACAATAACAATTTTTGTTACTTGAAATAAAATAAACTAAAACTGAAATATTTAAAAATGTAAACTTTTTTTTTTTATTTCAACAACATTTTTCCTTTTTATTTAGTTTATCTTCATTTACTAAAATAACTAAAACTGGAAGAAAAAAACCCCTATATAGACATTTTTAAAAAACAAAACAAGTCCACCTTTTGAACCCAAACCCCCAAAAATTGCAAACCAAACTAAAGTAGATACTGTTCATGAAGTGTAATTGTTGTCTAATTTGAAATAATAACTCTCCACACCACAATAACCCTAGTGTAAGCAATAGTACTAGTGATACTAACTACATTATGAAGATCTGCAACAGTGTCAAACGCTGATGGAGTGGATCAGAGGGGGGACAGCTGCACTGCAGGGTGACACAGCTGCCGCAGGTGCACGTCCACGTCTGCACACTTGGCAGGAAGATGTCAAAGGAGAAGATGGAGACAGAGAGATTGATAGAGAGACTTCCAGACAGAAAAAGTGAGATGGATAAAGGTGTTATGGGGGTTGCGGGCAGGCAACTGGAGCAGCTGTTGACCAGCACATGCTTTAGTCAGTCAACACAGTGGGAAGCACAATGAGGCCTGTTCTCCCACTGAGAGCAGCTTGTGATTGTGTGTGTGCATTTGAATGTTTTCTCATTAAAACTTGAGTTTAACTGCAGAACAGAGAAACATGGTTTTCATTTGAACCCATTTTTTGATTTATTTTACAATAGACCCAAATATAAAGCAATAAGCAAGATCATACGCTACAGCTTTTATCACAGTTGTTAGGCATGATGCAAGCTGCAGCAACAGCAATATGATAAAAGGCAGCAATGTTCAATAAATGGTTATATTTATTAATATTAATAATCACAAAAAATTTTCTGTCATGTAAAACAGCTGTTTACAGCTACCAAGCATGGTAATGTTCAAAGATCATTCTAGGTGATTATCAACATTAACTATTTAAGTCGCCTTTTCTTTCCATAATAATAAAATTTTCCATAATAATAATTTTTTGGATAACTAAAAGCCACCATACAAGTCGACAAATAAAATGTGGTGTTTAATTTATGCTGCAGTTTCTGGGTGTTTACTCAGAACTCTATTTAAGTGGCCCGTGGGCAAACTGTCTCAATGTAAATCTTAGCATTGGATTGTTTATACATTTATACAGTTTATACATAGAAATATGTGCCTACTAGTCACTAATGTTGCCATATATTTTGTCAAAAAACAAAAACACATACACACCAAATATTTTTTATATAATTCTTTAAAAATAAAATAAACAATTAATATATATCACTAGTCACTCCATATATTTTGTCAAAAAACAAAAACACATACACACCAAATATTTTTTATATAATTCTTAATTCTTT
>NW_015555709.1:745838-747839 GCF_001515605.1 Sinocyclocheilus anshuiensis
AAATAATATATATATATATATATATATATATATATATATAATAAAATGAATAACTATATGTTTAACTACATCAAATGAAAAAACAGTCAGCAACTACACTGATTAATCAGTTTTGTGTGTTCGATTCAGTCAAAAGAACCGGTTCATACGAGTCATTTGTTTGGGAATCATATACTACACTGGTCATGCTGTCTGCTTTTTAATTTTTTTTTTTTAGTAGTAAAGAAATATTGAAAGTATTTTTCCTGTGAGTGGTCTGACAGCCTAAAGAACATTCCTCCAAAAAACATTCGAATGCACCACAAACGCCATTAATCTCCACTTGCACTTGTGAACTTAAAGTATTAATAACAGCCAACTGGCTTAAAAGACAACTGTAGTTAGATTAGCGAGGAATTCTGGGTTCAGCCCAAACTCATGGTAGGACAGGGTGCTCGCCAACTCCTAATTTCCTCTTGAGCTCGGTAATTCTTCCACAGCTTAAAACGCTTCCAGGATGCTATCTGCTAATCTCTATCTGGCTTGAATTCGATATTTTCCACTCGCTCTGATGCAGGCCAAGAATCGCCTGGAGACAGGACATTTAGAAGAAAAGAAGACGGAGTTGGCACCGAATTCTTGTCTTATTCACAAACAACACTCCTCAAATCAAGCTTGTAACCTCCAAAGAACCTCTGCTGCTGTAATCCAGACCCAAGACGTTATAATTACAACCGAACGGATGATCTTAGACCTGTGCTTGGGATCAGCATGGAGAGTACAGTATGCTAGGGGAGCTGGGAGCTGGACCATGAGAATAAATGCTCACAATTAGCTCTCTTTTCCATAGTCCTCCGAACACCCTCGCTGTCACATGCACCTGTCTGATGAATGGAGAACCATTAGAGAGTAAACAAGAGCGAGAATGAGAGCACGAGTGATACAGAATGAAAGAAAGCTGCAGGTCTGAGGTAAATGATTAAGAGCAGAAACATGTGGAGAGAAGGATGTAGAGCGATATATCCAAGGGGTTAGAAGGAGAATGAAAATATGAGGGCAAACCGAGGGTAAGGGAAATCCTGTTCTTGTGTAGCCAGACTTGACTATCAGCATACACTCTGATCAACATTACAGTTTGTTCTGGCCAAGAACTTCTTACTTAGACAGGAAAAAAAACTGTCTGAACAATATGCAAATTGACCAATTTTTGGCATGATGTTACAGTTTACAATATGATGGATTTTGGATTAAAAATGAGTTATTTCATCAAAAATGTCTTTCAACTCAGACTAGAGAGAGTGTTTATTGTTGTTGAGGAACATCAGAAAATATAATGAATGTATCTAGGATATCTTATTTACTGGATGATAAGTAGAATAACTGTCCCATAAAGCTTCAAATTAGGCAAACTTTACAGTTTGACTCCAAAATCTCTGCTGCTTTCTCATTGCAATAGTAACAATCACCCTGAACAACACATTTTGTATGTTTTGTCAAAAATACGACCATCTACACCGTTCAAACGTTTGGGGTCAGATCATTTTTTATTAAAGTAAAAAGTGATCAAAAATGAATGTAAAAATATTTACAATTTTAAGCGTTAAAATTAAGCAAACATATTAAGCTGCAAAAACTGTCATCAGCATTGCCAATCATAAGAACCATTGTTAATAACTGAAGTAACAAATAATAACTGAACACAAATCAGCATTTTAGAATGATTTCTGAAGGATCATGTGACACTGAAGACTGGAGTGGCTGAAAATTCAGCTTAACTATCAAATAAATTACATTTTAACATATATTTTAAAAGAAAACAATTTTTTAATTGTAATTTTTCACAAAATTACTGTTTTTACTGTACTTTCGAAATAAATGCAGACTAAAAAAAAACACCCCATACTTCTGAACAGTGGTGTATACAGATAATGACTCTGTGGGATACCTGTCAGTACTGAAAACTGAAAAGTCCAGGAGCTTATTCCTCCTACAAATTCCTCATTCCTGCTGCCTTGGAACGGT
>NW_015555709.1:747849-748155 GCF_001515605.1 Sinocyclocheilus anshuiensis
ACTGAAAAAAATCTGCGCACACTGGCTCCCTAAAAAAAGTCTTTTTTTTTTTTTTTGTAATACAGTACACAACAGATTGCCCAATTAAGAGTTGGCTTATCGTCTGAGCTGAAACTCAAGAAATCCAGAAGCCTCTCATGTACAAATACTGTATCCAGATGTTCACGCACACTCAAAACGTTCACCAAATCCACATCGTGGTTGCCATAGCAACCAGTCCCAGCATTGACCCACCACCCCTCTCCTGGAGTGAGCCGTAAACAGCTGGTACCTCTGGGACAGGCTGCCACCTACACACACAGACAC
>NW_015555709.1:748225-768752 GCF_001515605.1 Sinocyclocheilus anshuiensis
ACACACACACACACACACACACACACACACACACACACACACACACACACAGAGTGCAATAATCTCACTGACACATAAATCCATCGGCACTCACCGAAAATCAGGAAAACAGCATGCTTGTGTGTATATGTATGCGCCTATGTGTGATTCATTATCCACCTACAATTACAAATCATACGTATCTGTTAAATATGTACAGGAAATGAGCAAAAACACTTTCATAAATATTTAAAGACCATGAATTGACTCGATGAGTGTGTTTTTTTTTTAATATTTTGACATATTTCCTTTTGAAACTACAAGTTTGGTCGGGACAGATCACATCTGAAGGATTTCTAAAGGATCATGTGACACTGAAGACTGGATCAGTGATTGCCATCACAAGAATAAATTGCATTACAAAAAAATTTAAAATATAAAAGATTTATTTTAAACTTAAATATTTCAGAATATTACTGTATTTTTAATCAAATAAATGAAGCCTTTTTGAACATAAGAGACTTCGTTTAGAAACATTTTTTTTTTAAACATACCAACTTTATCAAACATACTGTATGATAAAAGTGAATTTTATTAATTTTATCAGTGTTTAGGAGTACAGTAGCATATAGCGAGTTTTAAAGCTATAAACTCTAATTTAGATTTCTTTATGGGGTCTTTTTAAATTTAGACAGTCAATTTACACAAGTCAAGTCTCTCTCTCACACACACACACACACACCTCCGTCCTAAGGACAAATTCTCTAGTGATAAGTTCATGCTTGGCTAAGCTGAGGGCAACAATTGACTGACTCTTATCCGTTCAGTGCAGTGTCTCTGTGGAGTCAAGCGGCCCACAAACTCTCAGACATGAGGCTAATCTGACCCCTCAAATCCCAGCAGAGATACAGGACAACACAGTCATTTACACACACACACACACACACACACATCTGCACAAATATACACACTCCAATCAATAAAGAAAGATGCTTCTCACAGCCAGATTGTGTATACGGAGGCTAACGGGGTCGTGCTAACCAGCCAAACCTTGACCCTTTGATTCCGAAGCACAGATCGTCTCTACGGTGGTCGTTCTCAGAAATCCACATTACGTATTCAGCAAACCCACTCAAACTGGAGCGCAATAAAACATTCACACATGTGAAGTGTAAGTTACTACACACACATACACAATCGCTCTGTTTGCACAACTCTCCCAGCCCTATTCACTCGCATCTCGCTAACGCTCACGAATGCATGAGAATGTGTCTGTGTGCGTTGAAAACTCAATCAAAGCATTCTTGATTGCATGAGGAGGCCTCTCAGCAAGACTCCAACGTACTGTAGGAGAATGATGGCATGATAGAGTGAGCGAGAAAGTTGATGCGCTTCTCAAAGTACATGAAGACAACGGCTGAAGCAAGCATCACTATTTTAACTGCTTATTTTTAGTGTTAGCGATTTGAACAAACCCCTAATACTAAAATATTAAACTTCAATGTGTAACTTGTCCTGCACTGTGCTATGAACATGAATGATACTGTACCTTAAATTGTATGGTTTATTAAATAGACATGTGCTATTACTTTCTTGGTGACTGGAATTATGATTTTAAGCTATAACTGAGAAAAAGGCCCACAGATTTGAGAATCAAACCCATAATATTGACATTGCTAGCACTATGCACCACCAACTGAGCTACCAGCTAATTTACATGAATTAGAGGGATCTAAGTCATATTAAGGCCATATTAAGGTACCAGTATATTAGTGCCCATTCAGTGTTTTTCCTATTCATTTGTCTAATGGGAATTAAAAAAAGTCTTTGAAAATCGGACAAAAAAAAAAGTCAAAAGGTACAAGACTGTGACAGCTTTAACAAGAAAAGGACGCTGAGAATGACAGGCACTGCGAATGACAATCAAATTTAAAAACAACAGCTAAATATACACTGATTTAGAGAAACAATACATTTGACTTTTTTTTTTTTTTGCAAAAAAGGAATATTACGGATACTAACACTTTTGTTTGAGAGCATAAGGAAACTGACTGTCGGAGATTTATTTGTGGAATCATGAGGTATGTAGTATTTTACCAAAAATTCTGCTTTAAAAAAGCCATCAGAAACATATAACCATCATATACCATCAATTAACAACCTCATAGCTCATAGTATTTTATCTGTATTTAAATTTAAATTTTATTTGTCAAAATCAGTTCCCAGAAAATGCAAAAAATGAATCAGATTTTTAATTCCGGAACCCACATGTTGCACTCTATAGTCCTCTACCACCTAGCAATCACCTAAAAAACACGCTAAGAAACATTCAGATTATCACAGCAATGCACTAACAAGATCTGCACAGAAAGGCACTAACATTTTCATCAGAAAATACATGAAACATGTTTTAAGAATAAAATCTAGACACAGCAGAATAGCACAACTGATTAGGAACTATATTAAAGGCAAAGGCGCAGCATGTGTGCTCATGAGGTGACCTTTGAAATCCCTCTCCACTCCGAACTTAAATGTCATATGGAGTTTTTACTGTCTGACAGAAAAATACGCATAAATCAAAATGAGACAACCTCCTAGCTAGCTAGCTAACAATATTACATTGCAATAAAACAACTAACCGCCTGATCAAAGGAAGCATTAGCTTAGCCTTAGACTGTTTCCGGAACACAAAAGATTTCAAAATGCATTAGATAGTTGTTAGCCAAAAATCGATGGTCATTTCTGAGCGAGGCATCCTGTCTGATTGTGTTTTAGATGAAATGTGAGGGCTCTTAACCTTCGTGTTTGAACAGAGCTCTGAGCCTCCTCAGCGAACCGTTTCTCTCCCATCAGAGCTATTTGTGTAACGGATTTGGCCTGAACGTGTAGATTTAGCTCGACTGAAGCATCTCGACGCTTTGGCACCAGAGGGGCTATGCAAGACTGCTATAAAAGGCTTCTGAAAGCTTCTACTCTAGTAAATCTCAGTCAACATACAGGCACGACTTCCGTGAGGGACTGCGTTTCTAATCGCACATCGGAAAGCCAACACACAGTGAGTCTCACAGTGCAGCTGCGTCACAGAACTCATGCTAAGTTGGAAACGTACAGTGAGTATACACACCTAGAAAAGTAGTCCTACCTCAAAAACATGATTCAGTCAGCTTTACAACTCAGGTAACAAATTTTTTAATTGAATGTCTGTGCTTAAAGGGGTCATATAATGTGATTTCAAGTTCTCCTTTGTCTTTGGAGTGTTACAAGCTGTTATATATAAGATAAGTTGCAAAGACTACAGTATCAAACCCAAAAAAGATATTCTTTATAAAAGTTAAGACTCGTCCACGCCTTCCTTAAATACCTCATTTAAACACGCCCCCATATATCTACGTGACTGCATTGAAAGATTTGCATAACACCGCCCAAATGTTTACGCAAAGAAAGAAGGCGTAACTTTTATTCTCGCTGTAGTATTGTTGCCGCCGCCGCCATGTCGTGGAGACGCTGTGTGTTTCCAAATATGGTAAGGGGTGTAACATTTCCATCACACGCTTGAGGTATTCAGCCAATCACAACGCACTGGATAGCTGGCCAGTCAAGAGCACACCACACTTTTCAGAACAATGAGCTTTGTAAAAATTGACGCGTTTCAGAAAGGCGGGGCAGAGAGGAGCAACAATAATGTACGGTATGTGGAAAATAATGTGTTTTTTTTTTTTTTACCTTAAACCTCGTAACACATTGCATTACACCAAATACACAAAATAATGTTATTTTTAGCATCGTCATATGACCCCTTTAAGGATTAGCTGGCTAGCATTTGGCTTACTACAGTCACAACTTACAATTTAAACAATTTATAGAGACAAAAACACCTTTATTAAACAGATGGTTCACTGAAAAATGAACATTCTGTCACCATTTACTTACCCATGTGTCGTTTCAAACCTATATGACTTTCTTTCTTCTATGAAACACACACAAATCAAGAGATTTTGAAGAGATTTTGTCCATACAATGAATGTCAATGGGGTCCAAAACAACAACACTGACTTTCATTTAATTTAATAAAATAAAACTAGCTTTTTAAAATATCTTTTTTATATTTTCAAATTAGCAGCTTATTTGGAACAACTTGAGGGTGAGTAAATGATGACATTATTTTCATTTTTGGTTGAATTATCCCTTTTAATGCAATTTAACAACAGTTGTAGAAAGTCAGATTTCACACAAAAACTCCACACGCTTTCAGGGAACGGGGCAGAGTTTACAGGAAACGCACGTGGGCTGTAAAAGGGTTAGCGAGACAGACAGCGAGAGAGACAAAGAAAGATTGGAATAATAGAGAGGTAGACTGGACCTGAGATACGGAGCTGGAAACTGCAGCCAGTCGATAGAGAGTGAGTACATCAATAATGTATGACTGAAATCCTCTCACAGAGGACGATGAGAAGAGGGGCCATATGTGTGTGTGTGTTTTTGCCACATTATTCAACCATATTTCATGGCTCGCATGGGCATATATACAAAATCTCTGTCAGAGCTGACAAAATAGTGATCCACACTGCCTCGCCTGACAACAGTGGTAACCGCATACTGTGACACTAATGAGAGGAAGATGCACAGGCGGCCCACGTTTGCCTCTTCGTGGAGCGCGGCACCCGGGCGCAGCTGCCGGCCGTGCTCGGAGCCCCCTCGGGGAGACGCCAGTAAAGCCCTGTAACCTGTCTGTCCGTCAGCCTGTCAATTAGCCCCTGACAACTCCTCTACAATGTGCCAGGCGGGCACAGGTCTTGAACTTCTTCTATCAGTCTCTAGGTGGGAGGCTTTAGCTCATGGTCCCGGTCAAAACCCAACTGTCAGATAAGCTAACTGACGGGACCTACAAATGTGATTTGCAGCCATATGCCTCCTGCTCCATCTAACACCATATTCACACACACAGAACAATACTTTAGGAATCAAATAGAATATTGTTAGTGCACACTGAAAAAAACCCAGCTTCTTAAAAATAGCTGGGTGGAGCTAGGGATTCTTTTCCCTAGTATTTGTTAGAATATTTTAATATTAAATTTTTTTTAAGTAATTATCTGTAGTATATTCAGACACAATACTTTAAACATATCATTAGCACACTTTCAATAATACCAGATACACTTTAAAAAAATGTTTTGCCTTTTTCTAGTATTTTTTAATCTATATTATGTATATAATGATGTATTATCCATTTTTTGTGTAGATCTATCTATCTATCTATCTATCTATCTATCATGACTTTATATAATGTTGTATTATATAAAGTAATACTTTAAATACCACACAGACCTGTACAGACCATATATTCTATTGTCCTACACCAACCCTACACCTAAACCTACCCCTTACAGGAAACTTTCTGCATTTTTAGATTTTCAAAAAACGTCATTCTGTGTGATTTATTAGCTTGTTTACCCGTGGGGACCTCAATTTAGGTCCCCACCGTGACACGAGTCCCCATGAGTCTGTGTGTATTCAGGTTTAAGTCCCCACCAGAATAGAAAAAGAGGTACACACACACACACGCACACACGCACACAAAATTATTAAATCATACATAACATTTAAATATAAAATCTATTTATATCCAACAATAGGACACAAAACTATATTTTAAACATAATATTAGTGCATTTTAAAAAATAGCTTTTTTCTAGTATTTATTTATTTTTATTTAATTATTTTCGTATTCGTTTGTTTTAGTTTGTATGTTATTTTTGATAGTAATTAAAATTATATATTTGACCATATATGGTAAAATCCTCACTATTAAATTTGAATTACTTTACAAAAAATAATTAAATATCACAGAGATTCAAATAGAGAGAAATTGATTCAGAATCATAATTGTTTTCTTAGTTTTATTAAAATCATTTTTAATTTGTATCTAAAAAAACAATCAAAAATCAGAATGAAAATGTTATCTAACATTTTCACCTGCAATTTTTGCTGATGAGATTACCGTTGATTGTGCTGGACAAAGATGGAGAGGTTTTAATACAACACAATAGCGGCTAGTATTAAAGCCAGATCCCAGAGCAGCAGTACGGTGGCCTCTAAACTGATAATTCAGTTCGAACTGACAGCAGGCAGAGGCTGAGCTACTGTCTGAGGAGTGAATAATTCAGCTGTCAAAGCTCAGAGCAACAGGCTGAGGGCTGCGTCTCCCTCACACACACACACACACGTGTGCAAGCAGTGGTGTATATCAGCAGGGGAGATGATAGGTGCTTTATTGATTTCAAGAAAGCAGCCAGACAATGGGTCGCTCTGACCCGGGGCTGTATAATAATCCAGGTTTGATTATGTGAAATTAGAGAGTGAGAATGTCAAAGTGAGAGTGTGACTGCATGAGGGCTTCTTTTGTTTGCGGAAGACAAAAGACATCAAAATTCCACTCCTGATCTCAGCACAAACCGTGTGTTTGTTGTGTGCGTGTCGTGGTTTATGCCCCTTCCTCCTGTCTCTTTGTTTGCCAATCGCCCCTCTCCGCATTTGTGGAAATCTCTAGCGTGTGTGTTTGTGTGTTGCATGCGTGTGTATATACAGATGGCGGTTTTGGCTGCACCCCACTGCTCTCTTGGCTGCTCTGCAGGCGTACGCTCAGCGTGATTGGCTGGCCGAGGTTTGGGGAGAAGGGGGGAAACACCGTGATGGCTCAGGTGGCCCAGTCTGGTTCCAGTCGTATCATAAACAATCCTCTTCCACTCAGCCGTGAGCTCACTGCAGACCTGCGAAAAAACCAATTTAGCAGAACCGCATGGATGCAACTGATCCCCCATACTCCGATTCACTCAACAGATCATGAGATGGTGATATGATAGAGACATGTCCCAATTTCTTTCCCTCCTCCAGGACAGCTAAGGAGGAGGTAGATGGGCTCTAGTGAAGGAACCCTAAAACATCACCGCAAGAAATAATGGGCCTTCGCTTTGTAGAAAAACGTGAAAGCAAACACACGCCGTTCCATTCGCCTCATTTAATCCAACCGCTCTGACAGTACCCTTCTGCGACGCTGTCGAAGAGGAAGTCATGGAAATATTCCGGTAATGAGCCTCGGCTGTCTTTGGGTCTCATTTTGTACATCCAGTCAGCACAGCGAGAGGCAAATGTGGCTCATTTTTATTTGACTGGATGGATCTGCACCAATCACCTTAAGCTTATTTGAGCGTCGGGCTTATAGCTAATATAATGTATTTCTTTATCTTATGGTTTTAGCATACAGTTTGCTTGTATTCGGTACTTACTGCCTGTCATTCTCTATGCCTGGTCCTTCAAAACAAACTTCTGAGACGAATCTCATTCAATTATTTTGGTGCCCTTCAAAAATGTCACTAAATATTCAAGATTTGGGAGAACCAAATGTAAAACTACAAAAACTGGTATTTAAAAATGTACTTAAAACTTATTATTATTTATTTTTTTTTACAATAATGTTATCTATTTAAAAAATGTTATTATTTCAGAAGTAAAATTGTGTCTTATTTTTCTTACCCCACTGGAAATTGTTTCCTGTTTTAATCATAATTATAATCATAAATTGTGCTAGACATGTGCTTAGAAAAAAAAATTGTAAATGAGGTAAGAAAAAAAGTAAAAAATGAAAAAAGTTACTAGCAAAAATACATATTCTAAATAAATAAATAAATAATCATGTATTCATTACTTTTACTTATTAAAAAAACATTATTATTATTAATAATAAATTATATTGATTAAATACATAATAAATACATTAATAATAATAATAAGAAGAACAATAAGAACAACAACAATTATTATTATTATTGTTGATTTTCTTTATTATTAATAATAATACATTATAAATAAATGAATACATTTTTTTTATTTATTATTATTGCCAAAAATATGGAGAAATATGGAGGTCCCAGGGTCTTAAACACCATCCCAGGATCTAAAATCATAAATTACTAACCACTCTAAACCAGTCTTGTGCCTGGTGCACACCTGCAATGAAAAATAATACTTCATAAGCCTCAAAAATCCTTCCAGGTCTGGGGGCAATCTTCATTCAATCCTTTATGATATTTCCTTCCCAACATCCATCACTGTCTCTGGCGTGTAGCGCCCACCGGTGTGCCTCCTGCTCCCTGTTGACATCCATCACTCGCTCGGCGGAGGCAACATACGCATGCTGCATTAGTATTATAAGCGTGATGCTAATGCACGGCGCATCACACACACTAAACAAATGTAATTGAAGACAGCGCTTCTGTCAATAACCTACACATCTAACTCTGGAAAGCTAGCATCTGGGCGATGCGAAACCCGGCCTTATTAAGTGAGTCCAAGAGCATAGGAGTATTATTAACATATCAAAGGCCGCTAACAGAAGGTGTGTGGTGGCATTAGCTCATAAGAAACCGAGCCTATGTCTCCCTCAAGACTAAATGACACAAACATGAAGCGAGCAAGATGCATCCATCAGTTCGGCTAGTGCTGACAGCTCTCTCAAAATGATCTTCATAGGGGAACAGATGCAGAGCCACTAGATTGATTCTTTTCACTGTTGGCCGGCAACGCCGCGGTTGGACAGAGAGCAGAGCCGCTCTTCCGACACATGCGGTACCCCGAAAAGGCGGAACCTGCCACTACCGCTGTGTAACCTAGGAAAACAATCACCTCACGCCGTGCAGGGAGTTTACGGTTGCATCTGAGCCATTAGCAACCCAGACAAAGAGCATATGCAGCTCTGGCAGGGACCGCGTTGGTGGGATGGCAGGCGGGGGTGGGCTTCACCCCGGACTCGGCCAGGACTGGCAGCTAAACCTGCAGAGGTGCTCGGAGGGAGGGAGCGCTTGATCTACAGGGGGCTTCATTTACAGCATCTCGCCACAAAACAAGAGGAGGAGCGCTGGACCCACTGCGAC
This sequence comes from Sinocyclocheilus anshuiensis, assembly GCF_001515605.1. Lineage (NCBI taxonomy): Eukaryota > Metazoa > Chordata > Actinopteri > Cypriniformes > Cyprinidae > Sinocyclocheilus > Sinocyclocheilus anshuiensis. Next base: position 757,132 of record NW_015555709.1, read on the forward strand.
ATTCAGCAGGGATACATTGACAGGATCTGTCTGGAAGCACGCAGACACAGTGGGAGAGGTACACTCATCTCCATTATGGGCTGGCACAGCCTGAGACTCCACTCAAATTCGGGCAGATGTAATCGATAAAAGAAGGACAGGGGTTTTGTTATTCCAGTATCTGCGAAGCCAAGGCTTTAAAAAGCTTGTACTCGATTAATGAGATGTATCTCGGAATCGCTGCCAGGCACCAGAGCAAACCAAATGAGGATGGAAATACAAAGAACCTGTTTTATAAGAGAGATGGAAATTGTGAAGTCAACAGCTTCTGTAACAGGACGAGTCCATTATGAATTAGCCAAGATGCTAACAATCATATTATCTTGGTAGCCATCAACAAATTTATTATACTCTATAAATATATATTTATAGATGTACTAGAAATGCATTAGCAAAAAAAAAGGGACGTACAAAAAAAATCGGTTATAATCTTTATATTGGGCCAGTTTTACTAACAGCTTGCTCCAGCGCAAACCGTCTTTTGAATTTAAAATAGTACTGTCAGGCTTTACTAATTTACGAATTACCGCTGAAAAGGTGTGGACATAAATAACTGAAAATGTAACCTTTTAACCATTTTAAAGTTAAACCTTACTGAATAAGCATTTGTAGGAGTTTCCTTTTCAGACGCAAAATTTATGGGAGGAGAGTATTCAAATGAATCACGCAATGAGATTTACTAACGTTTGTGCTCGTCAGATTACTGGTATTTGCCCCATCATTTAATGCCCCAAAAAGCGAGTCTTAAACTATTTTGCGCTTGAAATGGCTGCATTTGTTGTTGATGGGAAGAGGCACCGTAGAGAACAGAGAGCACTTGGTAGAAGGGAGAGGATTTTTTCCACACGTATTAATTTATTTGGAATGCCAGAAGAACACATTATCCGAACATATCATTTGCCAAGCCATGTTATTTTTAATTTGCTTCAGGAAATAAAAGACGACTTGGAACCCTCAACTTGGAGTCATGCAATACCAGGTCTATCAAAACTTCTTGCATCCCTTCATTTTTTGGCCTCCAGTTCTTTTCAACGTACTGTGGCTTCTTAATTTCTTAATTCTTTATTTGCGACTACACTAATTTGTGCTGCGCTTGGTATATTGCGTTGGTCGTTATGCAATTGAGATGTAGCGTCTGTGTTCTTTAATTTGCACGTTGTCAGTAAATCACCAGCAGAAATTTCCACGTCTATCGGGACTGTTTTGGAATTGTGCTCTCACGCTAATTTGCTCTGATTAGAAAAACTGGCCCTAGATCTTCTAAAATAAGGCAATAGTTGTACACAAATAAACAATTAGCATATATACATACAGTAATGTAAAACGTAAAACATAAAATGAAAATATATCGCCCTGTAAACGTAAAATGAAAAAACGTAAACAAAAACATAAAACGAAAATATATCAACCTGTTTTTAATAAGAGATGGATGCTGTAGTAAATAGCTACAATTAGCTACAATTAGTTAGTCAAGAAGCTAACAATCATATTATCTCTGTAGCCGACAACAAATTTATTATACTCTATAAATATAGATGTACTACAATAGCATTAGCGAAACAAAGTGGGATGTACAAATAAATCAGCCATAAACTATTTTTCTAAAATAAAGCAAAAGTTGTAGACAAATCAAAAATTAGCATAGTGTAAAATGTAAACAAAGACATCCCGCTTTCCCAACACTCAATATGGTGGCTCTAGAAACTGAAGTCCTGCCTTGAAGTAAAAAAATCCAATGAAGTCAAATAAAGAGGGAAATATAACAACCTGTTTTTAAAGAGAGATGGAAATATCGTAATAAATAGCTACAATTATCAGTTAGCCAAGAAGCGAACAATTGTATTATCTTGATATCCAACAACACATTTATTATCCTCTGAGAGAGAAGTTTGGCTAAAAGTTATATACTGTAGTGGCACTTGAAATGCATTAGCAAAACAAAGATACAGACAAATAATACCATAATCTTGTTTATCACCTTACGCAACAGCAAGCAGACTTTGCAAACAGGACAAAACTAGTTAGCAAAGAAGCTAACAACAATAGCCAACAACTTCTTATCTTCTCTAAGAGATACTTAGAATACATTAGCAAAACAAAGAGGAGCATACAGAGACATTACACTCATAATCTTCAATATCATCTTCAAGAATAGCCAAAAGTTGCATTCAAATAAACATTAGTATAATAAACCCTCATAAAACCATACAAAAGTGCATCTAAACAACAAAACTACCCCTAAAAGCATCAACTAATGTTCTTTGCCTTCAGGTTGCCTCAAATCCCTCGGGAAAAAAGACGCCTTGAGATATTTAGAGAAAGATACAGTTGTTGTGTTCCGCCACGCCGACAGGGAACGAAGTCATTTTTGCATGTTCTGTCTCTTAGACAGAGAGAGACACACAGCACTGCCTTCGTCAATTAGACAGCTAGCGTTAATGATAACATGCTAGCAGCATTTCTTGACAGAACTGAGCCTGATTACTTGAACTGGAAGTCACTTCTCAATGAGACTCCTTTTTGTTTAATTAGGCTTGTAAATAATTATTGCAATCAAAGCCTGCAATTAGGAGACTGAAGCGGCACTATCAGTGATGTGACGGATGCCAGGGAGACCCCTTGGTGTGGTGGGGCGCGCACAAAAGCTACGACATTATGCAGTCATGCGCTGACAGCTAGAATGACTGTTGATATGCTAGAACATTTTAATTGCAGATGGTATTATCTTGCCATCTTCACGTCTGATCCCTGAGACAACAACACAGTCGCTTGAAAGTCGCAGAAAAGTTCCTGTACACAACTGTGTAAGTTTCAGCGATTCTGGGGGAAAATAACAAGCTGGTTTCAGTCGTCTCTCCTAAAGTTCCTTCAGAGAAATACAAACAGACACAAGTGATACAGTACATGATGTCCTTCTGGGATATAAGCATTTAAAATTGAGAATTTTAATACACATGGAAGGTCTCTTTCTTGTCTTGCTTTAATTGCTCTTTCAGGCTCTGGAAACTTGAATGTGATCGTTATGTTTAGTATAAGTATTAACAGCCTCAGATGCTTCTAAAACTCAAAAAATCAAATGCAAAGGAGAAATTCGATAATTTTGAGATCTCTAGATAGATGTTTTGCTTAGAAGTTTCTCTTTCAGTGCTCTTAAAAACTTGATTGTGATTCTTAGAAAAGTTTTATTTACCTATCATCTATGTCTCAAGTACTTCTAAAACTCCTTAAAGGGGTCCTATTATGCTTTTTCACTTTTTCAACTTTAGTTAGTCTGTAATGTTGCCGTTTGAGCATAAAAAAGATCTGCAAAGTTACAAAGCTCAAAGTCCACTTCAAAAGGAGATATTTTATTTAACAGAAATCACTTTTCAAAAACTACAACGAACGACTCGTTTGGACTACAACGCATATTTTCCGGGATTTGGGATATCACAAATATCGACGAATGGGACGAGACCTGGTTGAGCTGCACTAGAGAAGGCAACGAGTGTTATCACTATGTCGGAGACATGCTAGCTTTCCCAAGGCAGAGGAACTTAGAGTGGATACAATCATCCAGGTTAAATCGCGCTCAAATTGATTTGATTTTGACGCTAAATTTACACTGAAGCTCACAGGTGGCTATGGTAAGGGGCATGACATTTCCCAACCAGGCGCCGAGTGCTGCCAATCACAACACACACTGGCCCAATCAAGACTTTGTAAAAGAGCATAATAGGACTCCTTGAAGAGAGAGAAAAAAGACAGAAATGTGATAATTCTGAGATGTAAGGACTTAAAACTGAGAAAGTAGTATGAAATGCATGAGAGATCTCAATTGTTGACAAAGTTGACATTTAAATAAAACATTGCAGACAATCACAATTGACCTATCAATTTTGATACATTTGTATCTGATCTCATGTTACGTTTGACTCATTTTTGATACTTAAACTAAATTAATCACTGAGCTATGAATAAGAAAACAAAAATTGTCCTCTAGAGCTGAAGACAAGACAAAACCATACTATCAGCTTTGACTCCTTATATCCGAAAAGCTTCATAGGTCTCATTTGCATCTGTCTCAGATTGCATCTCTTAAAAACTCTTAGAGGTAATAAAACAGAAATAAATTAGACACTCCTGAAATAGGAGTCAAAACAGTTTGCTTTAATTTCAATCGATCGCTGAGGTTGCTCTTTCATAGATCATTTGAACTTTTCCAGCACTCTTTTTGACCATGTTTTTCACAAAGCAGCAGGGAACGTGTTCAGCCACTCATCACCGCTAATGCTTGTCAAGCCATTTTACACTATTGACATTTCTCATTGGGTGGTCCGACTCGAGATTGATGCACAACAGAAAGATTGCAAAGTCGAATGTACCCTCTTACCTCTGCCGCTCTCTGCTTACTAGCCATGTTATCCTGCGCCCCCACAGAGCCACCGCTCACTTAACAAGGCACTCAATGACCCCTAAACAAGCCACGCAAGCAGATCTCAGGTATCCACCACCTCATTTGAGACTATTAAATCAACACCACACTGAAAGCCCCCTAGAGGCCTGTGAGACAGTGACAAGCATTCAGCAGGTACAACCAGCGCCGCTAGCGCCAGCCCTCGACTAATAACACCCATCGTGACACTGGCTTGTCTCCATACACTGTACTAAATCTAGCACTAGCCTGACGGGTCAGAGGCCGGCGTAGGGTGCAACCAGGTTGTTTACTAACAAGAACAAAGACCTTTCACCTAAAGAGCCCAAATTCTCAGCTGAACAACAGACAGTGATATTTTACCGTGCCGCAGAGCAAATTATTTATTGACAGCACAGCTGCCGCTGGGGGCTGGGACGAAGCGTAAGAGAAAGCACCTTCAAGGCGATGCGTATTTTAATTAAACACTTGATAGGGGCCGACAACAGTTTTGCTATCAAATAATGAGGTTAGGACTGGCCAATGGTTCCTGTGCACCAAACCTGATTAGTGCAAATCCTCGCTTAAGTCAATTAGCGATGCATTAATGCGAGAGGAAAGGATGCATTTCGTGCTCCACCCCAAGGTTTCGTTCTAGTCTCAAAGGTGTATCTTGCAATGGTGACCATATACAATTGACCTTTAGGTTGACCCTGGCAGTTTGATACACCGCGCCAGGTCAGCTGCTGACCTGAAGACCGCAATATACGCAGCATTCAGGCGTAAAGCCTTCAGGTGTCCAGAGAGAGTGTGAGATTGGAACCAGCTTTCAGTGAATGAGTCTGCTAAATAGCTTCATCAATAACGCTGGACGCGGGATGTATCGACAGGGGCATTTATCCTGATCTGTCCCTCTGTCAATAGCAAGTGAAGCCATCACGTTGACACTCAAACGTGCACCCTATCATTCGAATTGATTCTCCCCACCTGTACTTTCTCTCGCGCAAGCAGTGACCCCCTAAAAATCTGAAATAACAAGCAATATCGTGTCAATCAGCTCTGCCATTGTGCTAGTAAGATAGTATAGTAGCAAGCCGTGATGGTTAATCAAGAAGAATGATTGACAAAAGCAAAATGCACATGCTATCAGCTCATCATTGTTCGTTTAATGGTCTGCAGATGTCTGGTAGTCGTAAAGACCTCTGTGTGGCCTCAACGACCTTTTGTTATCATGTGTCACAGACTAGCATTGTCCAAGCCCTGTCGTCCATATAAACACAAGGGCTGATTTCACAAAGTGGAAAGTGTAAATCACCTATACAATATATTTTAGAGAAAGAGAGAATCTGAATTTGTATAAAAGTAATAACTATATATACATATATATAAACAGTGAGATTAGCAGTCTTTTAATTTTTACTTAGAGGTGAACGCCTATCATGGCGAAACAACAGTTTGATTACAATAGTAAAACAAAGAGATTTTGGTAACAATTAACAATGAACTAACGATAAACAACATTTTTACAGCATTAATTAATCTAGGCTAATCTATCATATTTCATACACAGTGATAATTCAAAATGCTTTAATAAAGAGAACGAAAACTACAAGACAGGTAAAACATTTTAAAATCATTAAACAGAAAATACAAAAGAAAATATACATTTTGGAAAATATTAGTGCTGTCAAACGATTAATCGTGATTATTTGCATCCAAAATAAAAGTTTGCATTTACATCATATATGTGTGTGCACTGTGTATATTTATTATGTATATATACACAGTACACACACATATATTATGTAAACACAAACTTTTATTTTGGATGCAATTAATCCTTTGACAACACTAGAAAATATACGTTTATGATTAATTCAGGTTTCTACATAATACACTGTTTATTTATATAACTTGACATGTTATTATATGTCTACTGTGATGTAAACAGAGATATGCAGTACCTACTTTGGATAAGCTGGACTGCTCCAATTTCTTATGAATACAATGGATCTCATTTCTCATTCGTTATGCTTAAAAAATTAAGATTTTCATTCTTCCCCGTCAATTACCATGGCAGCTACAGTTAATCTAAGTCTTTGTCCAGGGCAGCATGAATGACAGTGATTGGTGGATAAAGGGGAGACGGAGGTCACTGGTCAAGACACTCTCCTTGTTCCCATTTTTTAGCAAGAGCAGCTGCACTTTCACAAGGTGACCAGGGGTCATATATATATAGAGTATATATATATATATATATATATATATACTATCATCCCAGTTTTATATATAAACCTTTAAAACTACCAATTTAAAATTAAATGTAGTTGTTCATAATATAAAATAATACATTTACTTATATTTTTGTAGAGTATGAATTTAATGAGTATGAATACATAAATACATACATTTAACATGTTTTAAAAATGTTATTCTCAAAAAAGTATTTTAACAACTTTTAATTTAAATAATTACATTTACCTTTAGTATCTTTTTTTTTTGCTTTTCTGCACATTAAGATGAACCAAGAGGCTCACAAGTATTTGCTAACAGTTAATTTTTTCACTTCAAAGCTAGTGATATACATTCAATGAAATTTTTAGTCACTAATGTATACAATGATTTTTTTTTTTTTAGATTTAAAACTATTGATTTGCATGAATTCAGGCTACATCAAAATATCAATAGTTTAAAAAACATAAACTGGACATTAGGGATCTAACAATATCAAAATCTCCCGATACAATAATATCGCGATATTAGGTCCACGATACAATATTTATTGTGATATAAAGACAAATGAAGAATTGGAAAAAAATACAATTTTGTACATTTTAAAGTCTATCTAATGCACTTTGAGAGTTAAAAATTAAGAGCTCCAACCCATGTTTTTAACTAAGAAAACTTAAGTCAGAAAAAAGTCAGTGAATTGACTTGTACCTGAACTTTAAAGGGGACTCAACCCTCTTTTTATTTGTTGTATACTGTCTGTGAAATTACATTCACACTGGTGTTTTAGGAAGCCAAACAAATTAGAATATAATAATAATAATACTAACAACAATGACAGTAATAGCCATATATTGTAAAACAATTGCACTGTAAAATAAATGAAAATTAATATTTCATAGGTATATTATTTTTGCTTTACACTACAGTAGGGAAATTACAATACTTCTTTCCTAATTTCTACACTTGAACGAGATATTTGGACTGCTTTTAAACCACTAGCTATCAGCAATTCATACTGCTTTTATTTTGACAGAAACGGCAGTAGAGCTTTTATTTTGAAAGAAAACTCCAGCTTCAGTGAAAACAGGCTTACAAAAACGCGTCTCGCTACAAATCTAGTGAAAAACTGTAATCATCTGCCGCGAAAATAAAGTATAACTGGTGGCTGTTGCATTCCCTCACAGCACGTGCAATAAACGAGTTCACTGCAATCATTCACAGTGAACGGAGCCGTTCTGAGGTGCAGAAACCACCGGATCACAAGCTGATCGCCTAAAAATATGTGCACTTTGCTTTAAAACATGCAGCAAAAACAGACGTGATGACGGATCTGTTCTGAGGCACGGAAAAGACCGGATCGTGAGCTGATCGTCTGAACGAAGTTCACGCTTCGCTTTGAAACACGCAGCAAAAGCAAACTTAATGAAGGGATTAAGCCATATTGTGCTTTCTGTTTTAGTTCGGTTGACAGATACTGTGCCAAAGCATAATGGCCCAAAACACAACTTTAAAGACATTTTATGCTAGAATAAGAAGTCTAAATATATTTTAAAAACTACAGTTTTTGCCTGAAAGAACAATTGTTTCATATCGTCATGTGACCACGATAATATCTAAACAGTTTTGCTATCGCAATACCACAATATTGATAATATCGTTACATTCCTATTAGGGGTGTGACGATATACCGGTATTGGCGATAACCACGATATTTAAAATGAACCGGACACTTATGATAACACGACACGCAAATAGCCTACTCCAGCGTGGAATGGGAAATGTTACATTAACCTGTTAACAGCAGTTTCCTGTCTTCATATATTTAAATAAAGGGGTGATTCTTTTAATAAGTACCACGTTTTCTTTACTCGTCTAATTTTTGTATTTGTATTTGCATTCAAGTCATGGTCAATACATGTGCATAGCACTTGATTTCTTTGTTCAAATCTGTTACACGATTAAAACAAATCTAGAAAAACTGAGCGACCACATTGCTACATTAAACTCTGTAAAATGTTAAGTTGGTCGCAGTGCCATGCACTTAATGCCTCATCTGCAGCCGCACATTAAATCTGAATTAACTTAATTTATTTGGCTGATTCCCCAAGGTTTCTATAGATATCGCGATATATCGATATCTATGTTATTCAATTTATTCAATTATCAATGCTTCAAGATCAATACGCCATCCCTAAATGTCAAACTAAAATTTTTTTTTTTTGTAAGAGAAATGTAACATTCAATCACAAACGCCTCCATTTGCGATGGCTCTAATTTTGGTTATGCCAGTGCCGAACGCAGAGATGATTTCTGAGTCGACAATCTTTAGCTAGATAATGGAAGGAGAGTGTTATTTTAGGAGCCGGCTGGAATGGACTCTGGAAGAAAGGAGAGAGTCTCTAAACAATCTCACTCTGGGTGAAAAATCCCATTTCCCTGCGTTTGATAACCACACAGTTCATTTCCTACATTTCCTGAACAAAGGTAGCACAGGCCTAGAATGTCCTTCTGCGCGTGCGTGTGTGTGTGAGTGAGTGAGAGATCAAGATGGTAAATACATGCATACGATTCAAGGTACAGTATGTGTGTGCGCCAAAGGAGGCTAAGGCTATGCAAAGACACGGAGCAAATAATCTGGTTCTTCAAGATGGGGAAAAGGGAAGCCATGCATGGATTTTAAATTTCACAGCTGAGCACTTGGGAGAGAAATTGCCAGGGCGGAAATACGGAGGCTCCTTTATTTGGTTGATGATCTCGGTTACGTTGCTTTTACGAGCTGGGGTGGGGAGGCAAGAGAAGAGGTCGAGGGGAAGAACGAAGCAGATCTTGGATTCTCAAGTTCAACCTAAACATTTCTCGCTATATGACTGACAGCAGCATATGCAGAGAATCGGGTTTGGTTGTGAAAGTCGACACTTCATTCACAAGCGTTAGTCACGCCGACAGAAATTTCACGCCACTCTTAATAGTTGGTGTGGGATAGACAATGTCAAATCTTAAGCTGGGTTTTTAAGGCCAATTTATGAAATCAAACTACTGTGCAAAGCTTTACATCTCTTTTGGATGCCATTGATGACTCATAACGCATGCTTAGAAAAGAAAAAATTTTCAACAGATATGTTCACATCATATTACGTGTTTTTGAAGCGATGCTTTCAGTGCTGTGAACGAGTGCTTGGCGGTTTTGACCTATGGCCTTAGCGGCACTGATAATTAAATGAATAAATGATTCATTGTGAATCGCTCACCACTAATGTGGTGGAAGTTAATAACAATTTTATTGTGCAACTGATTAAACAACCAATCAAAACACTGCCAATCTATTCTCAAGCCCTCTCCAGCCGGATTGAACAATAACTGGCACATTGTTGTGGCATTTTAGTTATCCGCATCAGATCTTTCAATTAAATTTAGAGCAAAATGTGCTATTTATAGATTTATAGATTTATAGTGAATAGAAATAGAAAACAGAAAGCGCTTAACACCACATTAAAAAAGTCTTACCACACCAAAAAGTCTTTGTTTTGGAATCGAAAAAACCTGCAAGGCAATATGTCTTTCCTCCTCACAGTTTGCATAAGGGTTTGGTGTACACGCTTCGATGAGAGAGAGCAGAGTTGGTTACATGTGCTGGATTTGCATATGGCAGTAGGAGTGGCTTTGCTTGTCCCAAGTGTTCAGGCCTCATTTGATTGTGAGAGGTCGCACAGATGACACACAAGCGCTGTTCCAAACCCAAGTGAGCTCACGCCACAAGTTCATCCAAAAAGGCAGATATATTTCACACACATCATATTTTCTTCAATACTGAACAATATGAATAAAATGTACAACAATTTTACCAAATATATCTGTATATACTATACACATAGTAATATTTATATGATATAATAGTTTTATTTCTAGTTCAATTTATGTAATATCTAAAATACATTATAATAACAAAAAAACAACACTATACTACATTGCACAACTATTATACATCTATCCAAATAAAACCTATCTAATTGATCTATCTATTATGCATATATAAAATAAATATTATACTTATATTCTGTCAATAAGTGATTTTTGCTAGTATCAATCATTTTCATATTTTTAAATGCAATCCTAAACAAAATCATGACATGATTCAAAATCATTAATGTAACTATTAAATTCAATAATATAAATACTCAGTAATTGTTATTTTTAGATAGATAGATAAAACAATAGATAGATAGATAGAATAACAGACAGAAGGATAGAATGACAGACAGAAAGATAGAACAATAGATAGATAGATAGAACATTAGAAAGAGATCAATGGATCGATAGATTAATAGATAGAACGATAGAACAGATAGATAGATAGATAGATAGATAGATAGATAGAACATTAGAAAGAGATCAATGGATCGATAGATTGATAGATAGAACGATAGAACAGATAGATAGATAGATAGATAGATAGATAGAAATCGATGGATAGAAATCGATAGATAGATAGATAGATAGAACATTATAAAGAGATCGATGGATCGATAGATTGATAGATAGAATGATAGAACAACAGAACGATAGATAGATAGATCGATAGATTGATAGATAGAATGACAGAACGACAGAACGATAGATAGATAGATAGAACATTAGAAAGAGATCGATGGATCGATAGATTGATAGATAGAACGATAGAACAACAGAACGATAGATAGATAGATCGATAGATTGATAGATAGAATGACAGAACGATAGATAGATAGATAGAACATTAGAAAGAGATCGATGGATCGATAGATTGATAGATAGAACGATAGAACAGATAGATAGATAGATAGAACATTAGAAAGAGATCGATGGATCGACAGATAGATCGATAGATAGATAGATAGAAATCGATGGATAGATAGATAGATAGATAGACAGATAGATAGATAGATAGACAGATAGATAGATAGATAGACAGATAGATAGA